>NW_015505996.1:471801-498120 GCF_001515645.1 Sinocyclocheilus grahami
AACCAGTAAGCACCATATAGGACAGATGAAATCAAAGCATATTTAAGGATTGCAAGAGTTCAGATTTAAGCCCCGTTTACACCAAGAACAATAACTATAAAGATAACGATATTAGCGTCCATACCAGCGAATGATATCGTCTGTTTATTCTAAGCACACACGCGTCTGCCACTTTAAATTCTCGAGCTTGTTATAGCAGGATGGATTCTGATTGGCTGTCAATGTTTGTATAGTTCATCAGCTGGAAAAAATTGTTCTGAAAATGATTCCAACGATATCGTTTCTCTGTGCCTTTATCGTTATAGCTGTGGTGTGGACTGTGCTATTCTTTAATATTGAGAACGATTTTTAGAACTATATCTTTATCGTTATCTTTATAGTTATCGTGCTTGGTGTGAACGGGCCTTTATACTCCCTGATTTTGAAATTAAATGCTCAACAATGCAAGTATGGTGTCGTTCAAGTGTCCTCATACTTTTGGCCATTTGGTGTATTAAAGAGTACTGCATTAATATATAATGTAGTGTATTAAAGAGTTGGCAAGATTCAACTTCATCAGACTGAAGAAAAGAAGGTTAGAAGGTCTTGACTAGCAGACTCTTATACTTCAAATGAATTGAGAGGATTTCAGAGAGGCAGTCAATAATTGGCCCTCAATTGAATTAAGCAGGAGCTTAGAGTCACAGAAAACACACACACACACACACACACAAACTAAAAGTACAAAAACATATGGATATAACCATTTTATGTCAAATTAACTCTCATTTGTATGGTGAACAATAACAGATGAGCCATGCGCTGGATCTGTAGTGGCATATTCTGTTTCTTAAAACCTTTGCCTAGCTCAGTAATTTAACAAGCTGAGGAAGCAATATAAATCATACATTGCACAATGTTGGATCTGGCATGCAGGGTCCTTGCCATCCAAAACACAAACCACAATGATAGTATCACAGACCGAGATGCACTTCAAGGCCAGTTTCGCACATACTGTGCGGCGTGAGCTTTCACACTGATAGTGTTTATGGTGCATCACAGAGATGGGTGTTTCTTTGGGGACTTTTATGTCCTAGGGGTTGATTTTCTTTAGTAAAACTAACACGTTTCAGTGTTTTCTTTAAACATTAAAACTTTTTATCGTGCCCTCATTATTTTTTACTTCTTTTTAAATGCCTTATAGATTTATTGTTTCAGCTTTAAAATATGAGTTCATTTTAAAAATATGAATTATTAAGTTTTTTAAACTATGATCAAAACAAAGAGTGACATTTTTTGTAACATTCATAAAATTATTATGACTCCCACAGTTGTGGCGCCATTTCTACCATATCAAACATTTTTTGTCCAAAATAAATGAGTTTAATTAGTGGATTTGTTTACCAAGGACAAAAAGTGTCAGTGAATAGCTAGAAGAAAAACTATAAATATGAGCTATGATGTGAAAATAAAAACAAAGGAAATTTAATAATAATAATAATAATTTTATTTATTTAGGATGCACAACATGATGGCCATATAATTAATGTTGCTTTAACATTTTTGTGTAATTAGATAAGATAAAAGAAAGATAAATAAATAAAATCACCTTTGTTGGCTCACTTGAACACATAGTTCATATATACAGTCCATATATTTTTCATAAAAGTCAGCTATTATTTTTGGTAAATTCAGCTATTATTTTGGTTTATTATTATTTTTTTTTACTATGTAAACATCTCTTGTGTGAAATTTAAAGCAGTACTAAATAAATAAGTGACATTTTTTAACCCCTTTAAAAATTGTTGAAATTATTAACTTATAGCAGATTTTGCATGGTGTAGTTTATGTAAACCCATGACCTCAACTGTTGGAAGCTGTTAGTGCACAAATTGAACTAGACAGCATGTGAAATGTTTGTTTTAAGAGAGTGTGTTTTCTAAAAGTCCCCAAACTGAGCATGACACGTGAACTCGGCGCCAAAACTCTATTGTCAGTTCCACTTCTAGCTGCTTACGCCGGCCGTGTGAACGATGTAACCTGTTAATATGGTCTGCAGATTCGTGTCGCAGATGCAGCATGTGTGAAACAGACCTAAGTCAACACCACATAACTCAAAGAGGCAACAGGCACAACACCACTGCAAATAACCCAGTAATTCACATGATTTATTAATGCCGCACTGCATGCAGGGACTCAGAGTTCCACTGTGCAAAATGTGCAAATCATATAATTTAAGGAGAGATGAAATTTGAGCAAAGGCAGTGAGAGCTCCGCCACCTTCACCTTCTCACTTGTAGATTTCTGATCTCACCATTTGACTTTGGATGGAAAGTTCACATTGAGGTTTCATTATCGAGTGAGCCAAAGTCAAAGAGAGCCATGTTTCTGAAGATGTTGAGTCTGCGTTTGTGGAAGATGGAAGAAGGAAGAAGGAATAAGGTGGAGAAACAAGGGAGAAAGAGCCCCCACTGATAAGATGTATTGATAGGCTCTAAATTAGAGCAGCTCACGACTGGGTGCTTCCTACAAATCCATCACACTTGAGAAAGAAAGAGACAGCATAAAGAGAGAAAGAAAGATAGAGTTAGTGCAAGAGAGAGAGCGAGAGAGAGAGAGAGAGAGATAGATAGATAGACAGAGCGAGAAGCCTGCTGTTTTTTAATTAGGGCGTGTGATTAACGTGGTGTTGTTTTTTAGCTTCAGAATCACACAAAAGGGAAGTGATTACAAATCCCAGTTTTACCTAAAAAATTAATCACCCTTTTCAATAAACACAGCTGCTTAAACTTTGAGAGCTCACTGCTGTGCAGTATTAAATCCTAAACTTTTATGACAACTAAATTTGAGGTTTCCATCTGTTGAAAGGCATAGAGAGAAGTCACATTGCTAAAAAGTGTGTGAAAATGACCCTGTTGTAATAACACAACCTGTAGTCAATTCTTATTTGGCCAACTATGTATGTAACTATTTTTACACAGTCATAGTTCTTGTCTTCTTTAAATTCTGTCAGTATTTCGCGGATTAGTCACGGTCATGATTTGACACGGTCGATCATAACATACTTCTAGAGAGACTGGAAAACTGGGTCGGGCTTAATGTCATTCATAAGTACTTTAAGCAGGATCTACTCATGTACATTTTCATATGAATATGATTACACAAATTCATATGAAATTGCCAACCCATGCTTACGAAAACTCATACATTGCAACAATGCTTATGAAAACTCATGAAATTCTGGTGTTGTTATTACAGTGTTGTTAGTTTTTTATGCTTTAGCTATTTAATGTTCGAGTTTTAGTGTGTCTATCGCATTCAAAATGTGAGTTTCACTTGACTATATCATGTAATTTTAAGTGTACTTGTGCATTTGCACTACTGTAAAGCAACACAGTCTCGAGAGTTTATACTTATTTTACGCTTTGGTAAATTCGTTGCAAATTTGTACAGTTTCATTTGTAAGTATTTATTGATGTGCTTATTGTACCAGACATGGACTATCATAGTGAAGTTTTACCTACAAACTGTAAGTTTTTGTACGACTAACAAATTCGTTTGAAATTGCCAACTTGTACAACTTGTACACTTTTGCTACTTGCGAACTGTCATGAAGTTGTGTTGTTGTGATACAATGGTGTGAATTCTTTATGCTTTAACTATGCATGAGTTTTAGCGTATGACTATCATGCAATTTTAAGTTCACTTGTGCTTTTTAGTTACCATTTTTATGCATTGTAGTATTATAATAATTAGTTCATTGTTGTAATACAACACAATCTCATGACAATTCGTAATTATTTTATGATTTGCTAAATTGGTTGCGAATTGGTACAGTCTCATTCGTAAGTATTTTTTGATGTGCTCATGCCTCCCTGAGGCTTAGGTTAAGACATGGACCTTCATGTTTTACCTACAAATCATACATTTTCGTACTATAAAATTGCACAAATTCATTTGAAATTGCCAACTCGTAGAACATGAAGTTGTGTTGTAGTAATACAATCTTGTGAACTCTTTATGTTTTATCATTGTTTGGGTTTTAGTGTGTCTAGCGCATTCACAATGTGACTTACACATGATTAGCATGTAACTTCAAGTTTACTTGTGCTTTTGCATCATTTGGTGCATGTCCAAGTTTCCATGTTTATGCGTTGTAAAATAATAATTAGTATTGTAATACAACGCAGTGTCGTGGTAATTTGTAAGTATTTTATGATTCATACAGTGTCATTCGTAAGTATTTGTAGAATCTCCTCCCCCCAAGGCTTAGGTCTGGACATCGACTTTTCAAATTCATTATAAAAAAAATATATATATATTTCTTGGTTTTCCTCTTTCAAAAACAATGTGAGTGCTTTGCTACTGTTGTGTGGTGTTCTTAAGTTCCTGCAATTAAACTCTCTGATTAATGTTATCCTGCCTGTCTGCCTCTTTGTCCCGGATGTGACAGTATGTGTGTATTTATATAAACATATATACACAGTACACACACATATATTATGTAAACACAAACATTTTTTTGGAAGTGATTAATCGCGATTAATCAATTTGACAGCAAAAGCCAAACATGTAAAATCATTCCTTGACTCCTTTCACAAACCTGATCTTGTGAAATATCATTATAATTAGTACATTATTGTAATACAACATGGTCTCATGGTAATTCTTAAGTATTTTACGATTCATACAATGTCATTCATAAGTACTTTAAGGTGTCATTCGTAAGTATTTGTAGAATCTCCTCCCCCCAAGGCTTAGGTCTGGACATCGACTTTTCAAATTCATTATAAAAAAAATATATATATATTTCTTGGTTTTCCTCTTTCAAAAACAATGTGAGTGCTTTGCTACTGTTGTGTGGTGTTATGAGGAAAACAAATTTATGTATTGATTACATATTTTATGCATTTATTCAGCTTCTCTTGAATCTACAAAATATAGTTTTCCATTTTAACTCACCCACAGTTACAGTTATTGTTTAATCGGGTTTGTTCTGTACTTGTGGGGCTTTGAGCACAAAAACAAAATTAAACAGTGAGCACTGGAAATATATTTGATGAAAGTCGATGATGAGGTTTATACATTAGTCGTCTAATCAAACACAGAACGTCTCGGTTACGTACGTAACTCTCGTTCCCTGATGGAGGGAACGGAGACATTATGTCGTGATGACATTAGGGGTCTTACTTGGGAGCTCGAATCCTCTATGATTCGACACAGCAATGCTAGGGCTGGGTCTGCCTCCTCTGGGGGCAGTGCTTGCAAGTTCACCACCTGATCGCGGAAAGGCGTGGTGGGAACCTTGGGCACGTATCCAGGTCGGGGTCTTAGGACAACGTGAGAGTAGGCAAAGGAAATTGCTCTTTCTTTGAAAATGTGCGTAAAAGAAATGTTCTGTTCTTTTGAACAGAAACAAAAGAAAACCAAGGATTCTCCACCCGGCCCTCCTCCGGAGGAAAGGAGCGGTGCTGTCTCTGTCACCACCTCCTGTAGAAGAGCAGTTCCTCTCCTCTCTGAGCCATCCGTGTCAGGGCCACTTCGTAGTCTTCTTGGAAGACTTAGGGGCCGGCTGTGACACGGGGGGCACCGCACTCCTGCGGGGAGCTCGATGCGCCGGCCTCGACGTGGTCTCAGCACAGGACGGAGCAGCTCTAGAGGCTGCAGGAGGGCGCCCTCGGTGACGGGCAGGCTGAGGCGTGGTCCGCGGCGGAGCGGTGGCAACTGCCACCAGCTCCAGCAAGATGTGCTGGATCGCCTCAGCCTGTTGCTGCACTGCCGAGAACTGCTGGGCAAAGGCCTCGACAGTGTCGACTAGCCCAGCCTGGGAGATGGGGGCATCAAGATAGCGAAATTTGTCGACGTCCCTCATCTCTGCCAGGTTGAGCCATAGATGGCGCTCTTGGGCCACAAGTGTGGACATCGCCTTTCAGAGGGACCATGCCGTGACCTTCGTCGCCCGGAGAGCGAAGTTAGTCGCCGAGTGCAAGTTTTCCATTTTAACTCACCCACAGTTACAGTTATTGTTTAATCGGGTTTGTTCTGTACTTGTGGGGCTTTGAGCACAAAAACAAAATTAAACAGTGAGCACTGGAAATATATTTGATGAAAGTCGATGATGAGGTTTATACATTAGTCGTCTAATCAAACACAGAACGTCTCGGTTACGTACGTAACTCTCGTTCCCTGATGGAGGGAACGGAGACATTATGTCGTGATGACATTAGGGGTCTTACTTGGGAGCTCAAATCCTCTATGATTCGACCTGATCGCGGAAAGGCGTGGTGGGAACCTTGGGCACGTATCCAGGTCGGGGTCTTAGGACAACGTGAGAGTAGGCAAAGGAAATTGCTCTTTCTTTGAAAATGTGCGTAAAAGAAATGTTCTGTTCTTTTGAACAGAAACAAAAGAAAACCAAGGATTCTCCACCCGGCCCTCCTCCGGAGGAAAGGAGCGGTGCTGTCTCTGTCACCACCTCCTGTAGAAGAGCAGTTCCTCTCCTCTCTGAGCCATCCGTGTCAGGGCCACTTCGTAGTCTTCTTGGAAGACTTAGGGGCCGGCTGTGACACGGGGGGCACCGCACTCCTGCGGGGAGCTCAATGCGCCGGCCTCGACGTGGTATCAGCACAGGACGGAGCAGCTCTAGAGGCTGCAGGAGGGCGCCCTCGGTGACGGGCAGGCTGAGGCGTGGTCCGCGGCGGAGCGGTGGCAACTGCCACCAGCTCCAGCAAGATGTGCTGGATCGCCTCAGCCTGTTGCTGCACTGCCGAGAACTGCTGGGCAAAGGCCTCGACAGTGTCGACTAGCCCAGCCTGGGAGATGGGGGCATCAAGATAGCGAAATTTGTCGACGTCCCTCATCTCTGCCAGGTTGAGCCATAGATGGCGCTCTTGGGCCACAAGTGTGGACATCGCCTTTCAGAGGGACCATGCCGTGACCTTCGTCGCCCGGAGAGCGAAGTTAGTCGCCGAGTGCATCAACCCCGGGAGAATTCGCCTGGTGACACCTGTCTGTGGCTAAATTTTGCTTTGCATGGATTTCAGAGTGATCTGTTTCCCCAGACTGTGGTGCCAGCACTCTTAAACTCTGTCACAGACCTGTGCTCACACCTTGATTTCATTGAGTAGCCACCTGAGCCCATTCATTGTAGCACAGCCTGCATAACTGCATGACTCCATGAGAGGAGTCTACTGCACCTTTGCGTTATTACAGCCAAATCACATGCAATTTGTGTCAAACATGAGATGTTTTAACTGCATGCAGGACATGTTGTTATTTTATGCTGTTTTCTGATCAGTTCTGAACTGGAGATACAAAGACTAATAGATTTAGAATGTTTTGTGTTTTTCTGTTGTGCTCTGATGTTTAATTGCAGGTTTTGGTATGGTGCACTCTAAAAAATGCTGGGTAAAATAGGGACAAACCCAGCTATTTGGTTGTTTTGACCCAGCGGTTGGGTTACTAACCAGAAGATTGGGTTTAGTAGTTTATTGAGGCAAAAGTCACAGTTAAAGGTTTGTTAATAGCGAGTATTGAACCTTAAAATAAAGTGTGACTGTTTGTTCTAATAGGTTCAATGACAAGACTGATTGAACCACTAAAGTTGTAGCTACGGATCATGAAAAGCAGGATTCTAAAGCAAAAGTCTTTGTTGTTTTTCATTTCATATAAAAATGTATATTTCTAAAAATGCACACTTATTAATTCACATGACTTTTCTAGGTTTCAAAATCACAAGGTATAGTTCACCAAAATTGAAAATCTGCTGATAATCACCTTCAGGCCATCTAAGATGTAGATGAATTTGTTTCTTCATCAGAACAGATTTGGGGAAATGTAGCATTATATCACTTGCTCACCAATGGATCCTCAGCAGTGAAATGGTGCCGTCAGAATGAGAGTCCAAAGAGCTGATAAAAAAACATCACAATAATCCAATCGTTTTTTTTTAAAGCAAATTTTCATTTTTTGGATGAGCTGTTCCTTTAAAATGATTTTAAACATCACATTTTATTTAATTTTTTACTTTATTATTATTATTATTGTTATTTTGTGTGTTTTGTCTTATTTTTTACCATTTTAAGCCCCCAATATGTTTTCTGAGGCCCCCTAGTGGGTCCTGGCCCACATGCTGACAATCACTGGTTTAGGAGAAACAATTTAGATCATATTTGTAATTTTTCCCCTCATCAGCAGTAAGGTGAATAAAATGTTCCACACTGTTGTTGCTAACATTGAGCAATTGAGCAGAAACATGGAATTCCATATTATTAATTTGCAAAATTAATCAGTAATAGAAATATTAGAAGTTTTCAGGAAAAACCTCAGGACCAAAGAACCATGGTTGGCACCACTGTAGACATTTGGGGAGTGCCGGAGTAGGATAACACACACACACACACACACACACACACACACACACACACACACGTGAGCATGCTCTTATACTTTAGCTACAGAATTCTATTTTGCTTTGTTGTTCACTGAAACTACAAATACAAATACAGACAGGCTAAACACTATAGCGCTCTATTTAAATGAACTGGCCTTCTTTTCTGCTCTGTAACTGCAGAGGTCAATCATTTTTACTGTATAGTTTATGAAAAGTGACATCACCATTAATAAAACTTTACTCTGCTCAGCTGTGTCAATTCACATTTATTCACCTGTCCAAAAATGAACAAACCTGCAGTTTCAGCCATTCTTCACATACATGATCTTATACTTTAGCTACAGAATTCTAATTTGCTTTGTTGTTCACTGAAACTACAAATACAAATACAGACAGGCTAAACACTATAGCGCTCTATTTAAATGAACTGGCCTTCTTTTCTGCTCTGTAACTGCAGAGGTCAATCATTTTTACTGTATAGTTTATGAAAAGTGACATCACCATTAATAAAACTTTACTCTGCTCAGCTGTGTCAATTCACATTTATTCACCTGTCCAAAAATGAACAAACCTGCAGTTTCAGCCATTCTTCACATAGCCAGACAGCTGATGAGTCAGGCACTTATTTACATTTTAGAAATGTATTTCTAACAAGTTTCAAGCCTCAAGGGTGCTCTGAAAACGAGTGGAGATACTAGCAGTGTTCTGATTATGATGCCTGTAAAAATGAAAGATCAATTTGTTTGGATGGGCAGGGCCAGCCCAGGGCTTTGCTGGGCTGTAGGCAAGATCATGAAAATAGGTGAAGAAATTGTCAGAATATTAAAACATCCATAGAGCCATTGCAGACTTGATGAGTGAATTCTTTAGAGGAGAAAGGAATACATTGTTCACGCTTTTTCTTCATCAGTATTTTAGGTTTTTGTATTTCAGATATTTTTACAAATCACGATTACTTTTGATCTTTTTTCACCTTTTTTAAAATCACTTTTTACTTTTGCATTGTGAAAAGTAAAAAAAAAAAAAAAAAGATAAAACTGATTATACAAGAATAACTGAAGAATTAGACATGTTTTATTTAATGCAAGGAAACGAATCTAAACAAAAAAAGGGGCAAACCTACTTTATAAGCAAAAGTGAATACAATCAATCAATCAATCAATCGATAGAAAACAGGCACAGCCATTAGTTTATGCATTAAACAATGCATAAATACACTTTAAATAGTGCATTTTAAAACACGGGCCTACACAGAATCACAAAAATAAACCAAAAAACTCATGAATGTTTTAAATAACAGATCTTTGAAAAAAGGTTAGTTAGTTTGCAAATAATTGCTCATATTTTCAATGTGTGACATTTTTTTTGTGTCTTTGTCTGAACTCCTTCCTCACATTATTCTTGAGAAAACGTGACAAGCCTTAACAAGCGCTGTTTCTGTCATCTAAAAGCACTTTAAGCACTAAACAGTAGGCACACCAAAAACAGCCACAAAATATTTTTGGTTGCACATGTTTCAGTGCAACGTGAGTATATCAGTCTATAGATAATACTGTCATATAAGCAGAATACTACAATGCACCACACTGTCAATTGTTCTCTGATCAAACTTTGGATTTTCTTGCTGAATCCATATGTTGTATCCATACATGTATGCTATGTAAATTGATCTCTATTATTATTATTATATTATAATTTTATTATTATTATATTCTGACAATCTCTATTATATGGAGGCATCACTCTGCAGTCATATTTTAGTCATATCTGACTCACATTTTAGGAGAGAAAAAAATCTTATTAAACTTCTTGGGATTCTGATTAGGAGAATTTTGAAGAATCCACCAGAGATTTAGAAATGGACATAATAATTGGACTCAATAATTGGTGAGAAAATGATATCAACTTCTTTTTTTGGAGCGTTATGTACATTTATGACCAGCTATTTTGTAAACAGACACCAATTATACAAGTTCCAGGGTATTTAAATAGCATTGCTACCAACAGTGTTCTTTTCGCTTCTGTATTCTGAGTTAATGACGAGGACAATCATACTGCAGAATAATTTCCACATTTTACTTGAAATTGTAAAACAACAACAACAGCAAAAAATTAAATTTATGGCAAGTTATGAGAAGGAATAATCTCTTATTTTATAGGATAGTTCACCCAAAATGAAAATTTGCTGTTAATTTATTCACCCTCAGGCCATACAAGATGTAGGTTGACTTTTTTCTTCAGTAGAACATTGAAGAAAATTTTTTGCTGGAATTGTGGTCCTTGGCAAGTCAGCGGCTACAGTCACTTTGTGAGTAAAAAAAAAAAGCATATCAAGGAACACAAAATTAATACGATATATTGAGGTCTTATGAAGCAAAACAATCAGTCTCTGCAAAAAACTGAACATTATTTACAATGTTATTACCTGTGATCCAGTCTCAGGCAAAAAGGAAATTCTGATTATTTTCTTAAATTGGTTCATTGAGATTCAGTGCACTAGTTCATTTACATAATCACGCAATGACGTAACAGACAAGCACTTATATTATTACAGCACCCAATAATGATGTGAAACGTGGATGTTTTACATGTCTAAAACATATAAAGTGAATAAACTAGTCTTCATTAGCTCACCTGACAAAAACCAGCATCACAGGATCATGAACGCCAGTTGGCTCATTTTGAGTCAGAGTGACTGTCAGACGTCTGAAAGAGAGTTTTGATTGAGTAACTTGTAGATCTGTGCTGCTCGAGCCATGAACTGTTTCAGACGGTTCAGTTTGATTTGGTCAACTAGTTCAACAAGTTCACAAAAAGAACCGGTTCAAAAGAAAGATTCATTTGTGAACCGGATGTCATTCTGGAATTTTTACCTGAGGCTCAGAACTACAGGTAATAATTTTGTAAATAATGTTCAGTTTCTTGCACAGACCGATTGTTTTGCTTCATAAGACCTTAATATATCGCCAGGAACTGCAGGTATTACTTTTGTGTTGCCTGTATATGCTTTTTTTGACTCTCAAATTGCCAGTAGCTGCTGACTTGCATTTTATGAATCACCAAGGTCCACGATTTCAGCTAAAAATCTTCTGGTCCTTGCACACCGAGTCCGAAATTTTCATATGTGTTTTTTTCGTATTTGTCATCCTTTCCGCAGAAACGCAGAAAATCTGATCCTGATCCGAATTTTTTATGACGGACGAAAGTTTCGGGGGCAGTGTGTAAATGTGATTGACACAACGTGAGGTCGTATTTATTTTTTAACGTGTGAAAATTTTGGACTCAGTGTGCAATGACCTTTACTGTTCTACTGAAGAAGAAAAAACTCACATACATATTGTATGGCTTGAGGGTGAGTAAATTAACAGCAAATTAGAATTTTTGGGTGAACTAGCCCTTTAAAATGAGTGTTTTCATCCAATGGTTATATTTCAGTCTGTGTGAGTGTGTGACCTGCAGTGACCCTGGGATTTTCTCCAGTGTGTAAACTGAAGCTCCACAGAGTAATTTGAAGTTTATTTGGTCCCCTTTAGGATTACACTAATTCATAACCATGTCTAAATAGATTTATTTCTCATAACCCCCTACTGTGAAAATGTAATATATAACACACCCACATTCAGCTCAGTAAGCATTTAGCACAAGTGTTAATTTTCATAAATATCCCTCACTCTTTTCCATGTTGTTTCTGAGTGTTGGCATTTATTTACAGGAATGTCAATGTGCCTTCACCCAGAATTCTCTCAGATGAAAATGTGAACCAATCACCCTCAGTGCAGCATTCACTACATCATCTCAGCTGTTATTTACCATGACAAGCTAATCGATCAGTTCTTATTCTGAGTTTATTACTCCAAAAAACATTTAAACAGAAATCATATAACTGCATCACTAACCCAAAGTCATTATTAAAGGCCGCCGTTAGTGAAAATGCTGAGAAATCAGAAATAGCTTCCCACTGTAGCATGAAAAATTTGCCATTTTCTTATAAACAGTGTCATTTCCATGTGGATGGATCCTTGTTTCCTGTATTTCAGTTCATTCAAAAAAGTAAACAGTAAACTGTTGTCACAGTTCGCCGTTTAGGAAGCACACAGGAGGCACAAATAAATGAAAACAGTCTTTAATCCACAGAACACAGGGTACATCCACACTGGAAATGGCAGGAAACACACAAACATAACGAGTAGAACCAACAAACACAGAACGCAAAGGCAAGGACTTAAATACTGGGGATAATTAACAAACACAGGTGCCAGGAATCATAATTAAACTAAACGAGGACAGGAAAAAGATCATATAAGGAAAACCAGGAACAAAGACAGGGGCAAAACACAACAAAACAGGCCCATGATCCTGACATATCGCCCCCCTCTCGCAAGGTGCGTCCTCGCACCCTAGAACAACAGAGGGGGGGAAATGGGTGGGAACTAAAGAGGAGGCTCAGGATGAGGACGGATGTCTGGGAGGGGTCCGGCAGATAGAGTCCAGGGAGGAGACGATGGAGGGAGGAGCCAGGAGGAATCCGGAGCAGGAGGAGCCAAGCAGGACCCAGGCCACAGCCATGATGGCGACCCACGGTGAAGCCGACGGAGGGAAGAGCCATGGAGGAGGAATGGCCACCGACTCCTGGGGGCCGACCAACGGCGGCGGAGCAGGTGGTGGAGGAGCCCGAGGCAGAGACAGAGAGCCAAAGAGCCAGGGGGGTGCCGAGGATCCGGGGGGCCAGGGTGGAGCTGAGGGCTCTGGCGACCGAGGCGGAGGTGGAGATCCGCGGTGGAGCCGGAGCGACTGAGGACCAAGGTGGAGCTGGTGGGAGGAAGGAGCCCAACGGAGCCGGTGGGACGGAGCGATGAGGAGCAGCTGGAGGAGCAGAGTCCTGAGGCGATGGCGGGTCGACGCCCAACCAAGGCGGAGCCGGATGGACGAGGGAGCCCGGTGGAGCTGGTGGATCGACGGGTGACGTTGGAGGCGAGGGAGCTAGGAGTCGAGGTGGTGGAACTGCTGGGTCTATGGGCCGAGGCGGAGTCCGTGCCTCGGAGGCTGGAGGCGGAGGTGAGGGATTCTCCAGCCATGGTGACGCTGGAGGATGGCAGATCCGCGGAGCTCGCACCATAATGATGGTGGGCTGAGGGCGAGCAGAGGGGCTGCCAGATGACAGTGGTGGAGGAGGCAGGAGCGGGCGGTTGGGTGGGTATTCGTGAGCCTCCGGGCTCTCAGGGCTGCCCTCGGGGATCAGAGCACACTCCTGGCTTGACTGGGAAACGGGAGCCCCCTCAGGGCTGGACGGGACCAGCGGGGACGAATGGGAGCCCCCTCTAGGCTGAACACGGGAACAGGATGGAGCTCTGGAGGAGCCGACACTTGAGGGCGCTTTCGAGGAGCGGGCACTGGAGGGCGCTTTCTAGGAGCGGGCACTGGAGGGCGCTTTCTAGGAGCGGGCACTGGAGGGCGCTTTCTAGGAGCGGGCACTGGAGGGCGCTTTCTAGGAGCGGGCACTGGAGGGCGCTTTCTAGGAGCGGGCACTGGAGGGCGCTTTCTAGGAGCGGGCACTGGAGGGCGCTTTCTAGGAGCGGGCACTGGAGGGCGCTTTCTAGGAGCGGGCACTGGAGGGCGCTTTCTAGGAGCGGGCACTGGAGGGCGCTTTCTAGGAGCGGGCACTGGAGGGCGCTTTCTAGGAGCGGGCACTGGAGGGTGCTCTGGACTGGATTCGGGGACTGGAGCCCTCTCCTCTTTGGTGTTGCACATTCGCTGCACCATACTCAGCTCATCCTCAGCCGCGGTGCAGGGGGCGGAGCTCCTCTCCACGCTCACACTGTCCGCAGCTTTCTCCCTCGTGACAGGCACTGTTGCCGGCTCTCGCACCTGGTCTGATAGATTGAGCTCCACATCCGGGGCGATCCTCCGCTCAGTCGCTCGACTTTGCGTTGGCTCGTCGATCGCGGTGGGAATTGGCTCTCCATCATCGGTGGGCTGGGGCTGATGCTCCGCACCGCGGGGAGATGGTGGGCTGGGCACTGGGTCAGGAGTGGATCTGACTAGATCATCCACGGGGCAGGTGGTGGATGGCGACCCGTTTCTCACCAGAGTACACTCCACGAAGGCGACGAAATCCTCTCGAGGACCATCCTCGTACGACGGTGCTCGCGGCTGCTCATGGTGTTCAAGCTCGTGTCATAGAATGAGCAGAGCGTGTCGTCCGGGTAGCTGGAGGTGCTAGCTAACAGCTGGAACAGTCTTGTATGGTCCTCGAGAGATCTGTCCCCCTGCTCCAACAGAAGGAGGAGGAATTCCGGGCGGGTGAAGTGATCCATGAGGGGAACTACGGAAACAAAAAGCACTGCACGAAAACGGAAAACAAAAACAGAGGGTAGACACGGAGGTAACGGTTTTGGTCGGTTCTTCTGTTACAGTTCGCTGTTTAGGAAGCATGCAGGAGGCACGACTAAACTTAAACAGTCTTTAATCCACAGAACAGAGGGTACATCCACACTGGAAATGGCAGGAAACACACAAACATAACAAGTAGAATCGACAAACACAGAACGCAAAGACAAGGACTTAAATACTGGGGATAATTAACAAACACAGGTGCCAGGAATCATAATTAAACTAAACGAGGACAGGAAAAAGACCATACTGTATAAGGAAAACCAGGAACAAAGACAGGAGCAAAACACAACCAAACAGGTCCATGAGCCTGACAACTGTAGAATAGTAAACAATGCAATATGAGTTATGAAGTATAATTAACCCATTCGTATGCAAAAATATAACCATTTTCACAAACTTCACAAATGTTTTTACATAACATGTTAAGTAGTAAAAATTTAATTTAACTTCATTAGGTGTAAAACATTTAATTGTAGAACACTAAAACTTTAAGTGGACAAAACTGTGTATCTGTTTTGAACGTTTGTTGAATATGTATGTATTTATAGACTTTCACAACTAAGGTTATTAAAAACTCTCACACGAGTTTGAAACTCAGTTATTTTTAGGCTTGTAATGCTTTTATAGGCTTAATGGATTTTAATTACTTTTTAATTATTTACATTTTTGGCACAGTACAATACTGGAAGAAGGGATGCTAACGTTCTTTCTGTGAGCATTGTGTTTCAGTTTAACTGGCACACACACACACACTGTTTAGATGAACTGAGAACAGAAAGAGAGAAAGATTGACATGTCTGAAACATTGTCTTGGGATTTCATTGTATAGCGTGACAGTAGTTTTCCCCTGAAAGAGGGGTGTCTGAAGGTCTACTGCTGTCTTCTAAAAAGTAAGTGATTCTTTTGTGGTGACCTAAACTCTCCTCTATCAGTTCATTGTAACTGAGATGTTGTAAGTGATAGTTTGTCCCTGTCAGTGTTTTCTAGTTACCCGCATCTTTGCGACTTGAACTACACCAATGTCCCTTTCATTCGGTTCACTTCGTGGCCATCTTGGTAACGGCCTGCAATGTCATGCAAGAGTCGATCCCCCTTCCTCAGTGCCTGATTAAAACATACTAGGCCAATAACAAAAACAATCGATTTATTTTTATTTTTCCAACATGCACCACATTTATTTATTTAGGGTATAGACCTTTACTAAATGTTTGTCACTTCATGGTAAACATGTAAATACATTATGAAATTATTAATACAATTATTTGAAACACACACACACATACACACACACACCCACGCACGCACGTGCACACACACACACACACACACACACATATATATATATACATGTACAGTATATATATATCATATGTGAGTAAAGATGATGTTCCATGAATATATTTTGTAAATTTCCTACCGTAAATATGTGAAAACTTAATTTTTGATTAGTAATATGCATTGCTAAGAAATGTATTTGAACAACTTTAAAGGCGATTTTCTCAATAATTTGATTTATAAGTGCAATCAAAATATTGAAAAGAGCTCTCCAAACAAACCAGCGTTGACAATACATTTGAATGGGTTTAAGTAGGATAGACGACAGCTTCATTATACATGCATTTGCAGCAATTTTTGGTAAACATTACAGCATATTATGCATTGATTATAACGTCGATAACATTTACAGTATCATTTTATTCTGGAGAGTAATGGAGAGACAACATTAATATGGTTTTCTTAAGCCTCAGGTATTGCTTACTTGTAATGTGACCATACAGCTTAACTATTTTCCAGTTAAATAAGTGTTGTATATTTTAGTTCAATAGGCCTAATATTTATTTAATATTTTGAGGAGATCTTTTGGCACTAAATATTATTTGTGCAATAATTATGGTCCATTAATGTTGGACTTTTTTCCCCTAATATTTCTATTACTTATGTTACAATTAGTGTAGTATTTAAGGTTAAAATAGAGAAAATGGTTTTAAATTCCAGTGCAAAGAGGAGGGGGGGGGGGGAATCATTTTCATTTGTAATGCCATGGTTTACCCACTAGGCACCTGTATGGCTCTTTACTAAATATCTAGAATATTGCAGGTCATACTTGCTTGTTTTTTTGAAGTTCTTCATTTGCATAAATATTTAGACATGATTAAATGCTAGATTTTTAAATGAGAAACGTAAAAAGTTAATCACTTAGGCCTACATCCTTTTTTAATGATTACACACAATGAATGCAAGCAAATACTGAATTTAATCAAGTTTAAAATGGTGCTAAAAAAAAGGCATTCAACTGCATTCTACAAAATATTTTTTAATCCCTTATTTTTACAGAATATACACATGAATTGATATTGAATCGAGATCCCCCCCCAAAAAAAATCTCACTCCAAGCTGAACTTAAAAGCTGGCAACCCTGGTAACAGGCATTGTGCTGTCTGCCCAGCGGCGTAGCGGATAGGCACGCGATAACCTCCCCTTGCAGGGGTGCGTCGAAAGACGATGATTTTGTATCGACGATAGCCAGAGATATTGTCAGAAACATCACTATTAAGAGGATTTGGCATTTCCAATTAATGTAGGCCTGTTATATTCTTATTTTTATTAGGCCTGTTATTATTATGAAGTTAGCCTACTTTTATTTTTCATTTAAAATTAAGCTACAATTAATTTGCCCCGCAATACCGCATAACTAAGCGCTGCGAGGATAACAAAAGATTAGGCTATTTACTCCTCAATTACCATGTTGTAAAAAAAGGTCTTTTAAAACATGTCTATCATACAATGAATTATAAGCCTATAATTAAAATATTAACACTGCAGTCATCAATAAAAATCAATGAAATAAAAAGCTTTAGCCTATTTCAAGCACTAACTTTCAAAAACATCCTGTTTAACACGAAATACGTTTCTTCTCATTTTTTTCCCACTATGTACGGGCCACAAGAGAAATATTAAGATAGAATAAATTAAAACAGTTATACCGTTATCAGCATATGTTGAAGTAGATTCGTCTCTCGTCGTCTCTGAGAGAATATGCACGTCAAATGCCGAAAGCTCCGTCATTACTCCGTCATTCCGTTTTTACTTTCACTTTCTGCATAGTGAATTAACTGAGATAAAGACGTTCACCGGATAACTCTTGCGCAAAATTTGCACGTTAGATTATGTGATATCCATCGGCTCGCCTACATGGTTTAAAACCGAAGTTATACCGTTATCAGCATATGTTGAAGTAGATTCGTCTCTCGTCGTCTCTGAGAGAATATGCACGTCAAATGCCGAAAGCTCCGTCATTACTCCGTCATTCCGTTTTTACTTTCACTTTCTGCATAGTGAATTAACTGAGATAAAGACGTTCACCGGATAACTCTTGCGCAAAATTTGCACGTTAGATTATGTGATATCCATCGGCTCGCCTACATGGTTTAAACCCCAAAAATCCCCCCCCCCCCCGTATCGAAAACAAACCGAAAACGTATCGAACCGTGACACCACTGTGTCGTATTGAACCGAACCATGCATTTTGTGAACCGTTACACCATATATATTAAATTAAACTAAACATTAAATGTATCGTATTAACAACAATTAATGATCAAATGTTTTTTTTTTGTATCAAATATTACATTTTAGCTTAGTTTCTCAACCTTCATCATAAAATGACAATTGATCTGAATGGTTGAGCATGAATTAAACTAGTGAAAAATTCATACAGATAGTTCCGAAGATCGTACAGAATCATATGTTTTTTTTTTCACACCTTTACCATAAAATGACAATTTAAACAATTTGGTTGAGCATGTCTTTAGAAAATTATTTGAACTGTATTACACTCTTAACTGTTGTATCAAGTTATATAATTCGTTATAGCACGACCTCTGAAACAATAATATGTCCCCAAAAATATGCTTACATTTAAAAACTACCACAATACTCAGAGCACATGAGTGATTTTCTTTGGGGTATCAGCAGATTGCACGAAAACATATAAATAAGATTGTGCAAATTCATACAAATTAGCCACCAATTCGCCAAAACAATAAATAGTTATGAATTGCAATGAGATTATACGTATTGTCTCTTTTTACTAAAAAGCCGGAATTCTTTAAATTTTTCTACATGTGGTTCGTCTGCTAATAAAGATAAAGTGTCCCACTAATAACCATAAGACCTTTTTCAATTTCGTAGTCAGCCACAATTGTGTCGGACAGTCATGTTGTTTTCTCATTTGGTAATTTGAAGGTTCCACTCAGGAAGGTTTTGGAATTCTCAGGTGTTCCTTCGGAAAGCGGCACGGTTATCTGTTATCCAGCGGAACACGGTCAGAGGGCCACGGCATGAAGCCGATACAGGAATTAGAGGAAGTATTTCAGAACACTTGCTGTATAATCAGAGATCTCTTGCTCGCTCACTCCCTCTGCTCTGCAATTTGAAACTTGCTGTCATGGGCATTAGAGCAGACTTCAATCCATCCTGCGCTGGCGCTCAAGGAGTCGGGCAGACTGGAGGAAATTGATCAGCACTGTAGTTAAGATTGGGAGGTAAATATAGCAGTGTGTTGGAACGCTACACCAGGAGATAAGAGTCTGAGTGCTGTGTGATGTACCTGATGTTACAAGCTTTATTGTGGAGTCACGAAGACACACACACACACACACACACACACTTAGCAGGGGGGGTATGGCATATGTTTTTTTTTTCACACCTTTACCATAAAATGACAATTTAAACAATTTGGTTGAGCATGTCTTTAGAAAATTATTTGAACTGTATTACACTCTTAACTGTTGTATCAAGTTATATAATTCGTTATAGCACGACCTCTGAAACAATAATATGTCCCCAAAAATATGCTTACATTTAAAAACTACCACAATACTCAGAGCACATGAGTGATTTTCTTTGGGGTATCAGCAGATTGCACGAAAACATATAAATAAGATTGTGCAAATTCATACAAATTAGCCACCAATTCGCCAAAACAATAAATAGTTATGAATTGCAATGAGATTATACGTATTGTCTCTTTTTACTAAAAAGCCGGAATTCTTTAAATTTTTCTACATGTGGTTCGTCTGCTAATAAAGATAGTGTCCCACTAATAACCATAAGACCATTTTCAAATTCGTAGTCAGCCACAATTGTGTCGGACAGTCATGTTGTTTTCTCATTTGGTAATTTGAAGGTTCCACTCAGGAAGGTTTTGGAATTCTCAGGTGTTCCTTCGGAAAGCGGCACGGTTATCTGTTATCCAGCGGAACACGGTCAGAGGGCCACGGCATGAAGCCGATACAGGAATTAGAGGAAGTATTTCAGAACACTTGCTGTATAATCAGAGATCTCTTGCTCGCTCACTCCCTCTGCTCTGCAATTTGAAACTTGCTGTCATGGGCATTAGAGCAGACTTCAATCCATCCTGCGCTGGCGCTCAAAGAGTCGGGCAGACTGGAGGAAATTGATCAGCACTGTAGTTAAGATTGGGAGGTAAATATAGCAGTGTGTTGGAACGCTACACCAGGAGATAAGAGTCTGAGTGCTGTGTGATGTACCTGATGTTACAAGCTTTATTGTGGAGTCACGAAGACACACACACACACACACACACACACTTAGCAGGGGGGGTATGGCTTTATTCCTGAAAAGACATCACAGGATGTCAGATTATTTATGCCTTTGATACAAGTCAAAATCTTCAGTGGGTTTGTCTTTTTGTATGGGCAAGAATAAGAAGTTAGTTTAGTAAATCTGCAATCCCACACTTACAAACCTCAAATTGTGTAAAATAAAGCCCAGTTCTGTAAGAAATAGCAACCAAAAAAAGTTAACCAAATAACCATTCTATAAAAGTAACAAATATATATAAATTTATTATATTTTATTTTATTTGTTTTAGTTTTATTTATTTTATTTCCACTTAGTAATTTTAGTGCTTTAAATTAAAAGAATTTTCATGATAATAATAATAATGAAAAAATACTGTAAATGAAAAAAAAAAAAAACATTACAGAGATGAAACTGGTTACATATCCAGAATTTGAACAACATGTTGGACGGGGAAAAATATTTCATATTTATTCCAAATATTTGTAATAAAAAAAAAACTATAACCAACAGTAATATTCCCTATACAGTAGAAGTGCCCTTACACAAAGAAAATATATTTCCTTATATATCCCATTTTGCTTGATGCGGTCAGGTTACTTTTTTCTGGCTAACATGGATTTAAAACAAGGTTAATATTTTCCCTAATGATGAAATACATTTCTCATAAACATTTCAGCTTTAACAACAGCTCATACTTCACCTGGACGAACTGATCAGTGCCTGCTCAAGTCCACCTCAGTCTTCAGTGGTTTGACTTTGCTAAAGCAGTAAATAAAGTTTCAGATATGAGATTCCACAGGCCTGAGGACAGGTCTACTGATGGGAACTGGACCTTAACTGTATCTGCAGAGAAAAAATAACTATTATAGGTCATTATGCCCTGAAAGAATATGATGACAGAATGCACTGCTAGCTCACCTAGTATAAACATGTATGTGTGTGTGTGTGTGTGTGATATAACAGATGGTAAGCAATGCGTTTAGAGGCACTCTAAATTGCAGCAGTGAAAATAAAGGCCAGCTGCGGAACGCAGAGCAACACGACAATCACAGAGCATTGTCTCACACTGCCTTATACACGAAAGCTTCCTCAGCTCTTAATCCCTTTTCACATGCAATTAAAATCTCTCTCTCTCTCATTCTCTCACACACAGCTTGTGCTTTGAAATGAGATCACAGGGTGGCTTGTTCAACAGAGGTTTGTGTGGAAGTGTCGCTCAGAACAGCGTGATCCACTAATGGGTTTCAATTTTTTGTTACACCCCACCACCTCTGAAACTAGAACGTACCTTTTTCTTTTTTTTTTTTTTTTTGCCCTGCATGAACATAATTTGATTGTCTGTTTGTATCGCTGACAACCTAATAATACTGAATAATAGAAATACAATAAAATGTATATGTATTCAGATGCTTTTGCCCAAAGCAACATAAAATGAGGAAAAACAAGCAATTTAATATGAAGGAGCCAAGAATATTGAAGACATTTTCAAATGTTTATTGAAACTGATGTGGAAAAACAAAGCATTTTTTTTTTTGTCAGGGAAAGTTAACCCAAAAAGGAAAATCATTTTTTAAACCATTTTTTCACAAATGGTTCCTCTGTAGTGAATGGGTGCCGTCAGAATGAGAGTCCAAACAGCTGATAAAAACATCACAATAATCCACAAGTAATCCACATGACCATCAGTCCATCAATTAACATCTTGAGAAACAAAAAAGCTGTGTGAAAAAAAATAAAAATTTAAAAATCCATCAAGGCATTTAAACTTTGTGTTCTTATTCTGACGGCACCCATTCACTATAGAGGATCCACCGGTGAGCAAGTGATGCGATTCTAAATTTCTCCAAGCTCATCTACATCTGAAGGTGTACATTTCCATCAACTTTCATTTTTTTGGTGAACTATTCCTTTAAGTTACACTCTTCATTGTAATAAAATTGTATTTACTAAATAAAAACAATACTGCTTTATAGGTACAAAAATAAAGGAAATGTTGACCCAAAAATATAAATTCCATCATCATGTACGTAACCATAAAAAAGAAAAACTGTGCATTTCTAGAGTTGTGCACGTTTTATTTTTTTGATTTGCATATTTAGATGGGCTTAGTGTGATTCTTACATTATACTGTACAGCAGAAAAGAGTGTGTTAATAGGCATGTGATCTGATGTGATCATCTCAACTTTAGTAGTTAGTAAGTGATACAGGAGGATTTTGAATTTGAGGTTAGCAGTCAATTACATAATCATCCCACTGTGATTGGCTGTAGATGCTCTGACTGATTCATTGACATGCATTTGATATATACGTTTTGTTAAAATTACATTTCAGACTTCTAGAGAGGGAAGTGTTAAATTGGAAGTGGCACACAACTGGCTCATGTTTCTTGGTCTATCTGTCATTTTGTCAGTTATCTGCCTCTCGCTCTCTTTCACTCCCTCATCTATATATATTACTGGAGCGTTAGAAGCCAACTTCTGGTGAGACTTCATTAACAAACAAAGAGAGCTGTAAGGGAAGATCTGTTGGAGAAAAAACGGCAAAATACATGTGAAACGGAAAGAATCAAAACAAGTGTAATATTCTGGATTCATTGTACTGCTGCTCTTGTCCTTTTACTAACAGCATATCGCATCACCAATAGAAATAATAGTTATTAGTTAATAATAGTAATAGAAGTTATTTGTGTTTATTTTTTACATTTGCAATTGAAATGCATCAGCATCTGTTACATTGAGTGACAGCATCTAAAACTACTTTTGTGACATATAAATATTTTTTTTTTTCAGGTTCTTAGAATATTGAATTTATGGGATTAATAGGTTCATTATATGGTTATTGCATTTAATAAATGGCAATAACTAAATATTAAATGGCATCACATTTATTCACCACATTTATACAATTTGACATTATTTCAACAATTTATACATTATTTCAGTCTGTTCTATGTAATTTCTGGTATCATATTCATGTGGAGCATTTAAAAGGGATATGGAGATGGGGGGGGTCGGAATAAATATTATATTTCAATGTTTTTGAATTTGAATATGAAAAAAGAATATAAGGTGGGAAGTAAAAAGAAAAACATACATACACATATATATATATATATATATATATATATATATATATATATCGCAATGTGATATTAAAAAATAATTATTTTAATAATTATTTTAGAATTATTTTTAAGCCTAATATTTAAAACCCAGACTTCATGTCAAATTTAAAAAATCTCATAATTTAATCATTACTTTATAACTTTAATATAATATTTATAACTTTTAATCATTCGTTACTTTAAAAATGTTATAAACTTAATATAAATATATTTAAAATATATATAATATTTATTGTATTTATATTTATATATTTATATTTAAATCCAAAAGAACAAAAGTGTAAATGTTACATAAAATATTTCTGAGATCAGGATAGCAATGCAGGACAATATTTGGGCCATGATACGCACATAGACAGGAAGAGACTGTTTGACAGATACTGTATATAAAGCGACCAAGTGTCTTAATAAATACCTAAAAATGCAAAAAAATATTTATGTGAGAGAAAGGTTTAGGGGTACAGCTCATTAACTCAGTATAAAATCAACAGAAGTCAATGGAACGTCCCTATCATAGAAAAACAAACACATGTGTTGTAGTAAAGTGAATATGCTTATATGACAATCTGTGTGTTTAATGGACTCTGCTCTAATGGTGTTTATACAGCACTGCTTTAAAGCCTCCAGCTGCTTTGTGTTGTGCGTCTAGCAGATGTGTCTGTGTGTGTTTTGGGGTCTGTGTTTGCTAGAATTGTACGATGCAGCATGTTTTTACATATGTGAAATGGTACTGTACATTTTTTTTTAGCACAGATGTGTGTTTTTGTGATTCAATTAAAGGGTTTGTGGTTCAATTTTACAGCCTTTACTGACAGATGTTTTCTTTCCAAAATGACTCAAAGCGAATGAACAAACTGGAACATGTCATGTGTGAGCGAATTGAATGAACGAGACATCTTGTGAACAAACCAGAGTGTGTAATTGCTTAACTACCACAGTATGATGTGTCACTGGAAAAATTAACTAGCTATTCACAATTTTCTTGAAATGGTAGTAATTTTGGCACACCTCTGTCTGTCGCTGAACTATGTTGGTTCAGCAATATAGAATTGCTGTTGATGTCACATAGATGGTGGAGTAATAATGTCTATTACTTAATTGGTTTGAGATCAAGTTAATGTCAGATTATTGCTGTACATTTTTATCACTGATATATTATAAAGGTACACGTTTGCTAGAATTGTACGATGCAGCATGTTTTTACATATGTGAAATGGTACTGTACATTTTTTTTAGCAATTAAAGGGTTTGTGGTTCAATTTTACAGCCTTTACTGACAGATGTTTTCTTTCCAAAATGACTCAAAGCGAATGAACAAACTGGAACATGTCATGTGTGAGCGAATTGAATGAACGAGACATCTTGTGAACAAACCAGAGTGTGTAATTGCTTAACTACCACAGTATGATGTGTCACTGGAAAAATTAACTAGCTATTCACAATTTTCTTGAAATGGTAGTAATTTTGGCACACCTCTGTCTGTCGCTGAACTATGTTGGTTCAGCAATATAGAATTGCTGTTGATGTCACATAGATGGTGGAGTAATAATGTCTATTACTTAATTGGTTTGAGATCAAGTTAATGTCAGATTATTGCTGTACATTTTTATCACTGATATATTATAAAGGTACAAAGCAGATTTTATTATTTTGGAATATGAAGGAATATGAAGAATCTGGCAGTGATTGAGTGGAAGCCATTGTAACAATGAACTGAATCAAAATAGGGCTGAGCGATATATCGTTTCAGCATCGATATCGCAGTGAGCGCATCCGCTATAGTCACATCGCAGGATGTACAATGTGTAATATACTGATCGTTATATTTGAAGGTAAACAATTGAGAAAGAAATGGATGTGTAACAGTATATTGGTTCACCGCAGTTTAATGTTCCTGTCATGAATGTTAATCAAACAACAAAACACAGAGAAAAATCACTTTGTAGCTTTTACACAGATTTATTAGATTTAATTTATACAGTGAAGGTTATGCAGCGATATTTGACATTTGATTATTCTATTTCTGTATCTGAATACTGTTAGACTTATATTTATCTATGCTTGTAATTTGTTTATTTTCTATGCTGATTTACTCCCCTACAAAATCACCCTAATCATTGATTGTTTTTTTTCTAAATAGAGCTATTCAAGTCATCTGGTGATTTGATTTTATATCGCAATATATATCGCAGAAATATATGTCGCAAAATAAAGTATCGCAATGTGAGTTTTTTCCAATATCGTGCAGCCCTAAATCAAAAGATTATAAAGATTCACTGGGATCAAAATCACCATCATTGGTATATTATAAAGGTTAAATACTGCAAGTTATGAGCTATACGTCCAGCCACACAGCTTCACGATGCTGTTTACTACTGTTCATTAGAATTTTTTTTTTTCATTGAACTATGATGTTACGATTTGATTTTCTTATTTGAAAATAAGAAATAATGTAAGCAATCATCTACTTGACATATAAAAAAAACACTAAAAAAATAAAATCAACAAAACATTCATGAAGCAAAATAGTTAGTACAATGGTAATGTAACAAGCAAATCTAAACTACACTGAACAAAATTATAAACGCAATACTGTTGCGCACATTTTTCATGAGCTGAACTCAAAGATCTAAGACTTTTTCTATGTACACAAAATGGTGTAACGGTTGTCTGTTACAGTACATAAAATTTAACTTACCAAATAAACAGAGTAAGCTTGACTGAGGACGATGGCGAATGATTTGCAGATCCTCATACCTCAACTAAAAAGCGATCGTACATTCAAAAGCACGATGCCAGTTTCAATGCCAGGTATAATAGCGG
>NW_015505996.1:499225-499573 GCF_001515645.1 Sinocyclocheilus grahami
AAAAAAACAAACAGAAAATTGGGGTGTTGCCAATACCATGATTTCCTGCTAGAAGCTGTATCATATTTACCATAGCCATTATTCTTTTTCATCTCACCACATACTTGCTACTACTGTGGATTACATAGTTTTCTTAATCCCACTCCCACTAAATTCCTGACCATTACTGCCTGCTCTCGCAATGTGTGTGTCCCGCTCCTGCAAACATTCTATATTGTATATAATTTCCGCTCTATCAATATGTGGGGTGAAATCACTTTTGAATGAGCGCTCGCTGCTTACTTTTGATTTCACGATCACTCCTACTCTGTGTAAAGGGAGCACATCTTACAAGATCAGATATTTGTC
>NW_015505996.1:499583-500283 GCF_001515645.1 Sinocyclocheilus grahami
AAGAGAGCTGTAAGGGAAGATCTGTTGGAGAAAAAACGGCAAAATGCATGTGAAACGGAAAGAATCAAAACAAGTGTAATATTCTGGATTCATTGTACTGCTGCTGTTGTGAATGTGTGGCCAGGTTTTTCCTATTTTCATGTATCTTGTCCTTTTACGAACAGCATAACGCATCACCAATAGAAATAATAGTTATTAGTTAATAATAGTATTAATAGTAATAGAAGTTATTTGTGTTTATTTTTTACATTTGCAATTGAAATGCATCAGCATCTGTTACATTGAGTGACAGCATCTAAAACTACTTTTGTGACATATAAATGTTTTTTTTTTCAGGTTCTTAGAATATTGAATTTATGGGATTAATAGGTTCATTATATGGTTATTGCATTTAATAAATGGCAATAACTAAATATTAAATGGCATCACATTTATTCACCACATTTATACAATTTGACATTATTTCAACAATTTATACATTATTTCAGTCTGTTCTATGTAATTTCTGGTATCATATTCATGTGGAGCATTTAAAAGGGATATGGAGATGGGGGGGGTCGGAATAAATATTATATTTCAATGTTTTTGAATTTGAATATGAAAAAAGAATATAAGGTGGGAAGTAAAAAGAAAATCATACATACACATATATACATATATATATATATATATATATATATATATATATATATATATATAT
>NW_015505996.1:507176-513801 GCF_001515645.1 Sinocyclocheilus grahami
GATATAACTGCGAGGAAAAATATTGAAATATATATTTTCCTCCCATCTCGTATTTATTCCCTTTAGGGGTTCCGCCTACACGTCATTTTCTTTCCAAACACGGTATTGGGATGCGGCGGATTGCGGGGGGGTCACAATATTGTCTATCAGCCCAACCCTACTTCCAGCCACACAACTTTACAATGTTTGTTGAAAATAAAGAGTCACTAAGATCAAAATCACGGATTTTAGTACTTTGGTAATTCATATTATTATTTATAATATATATTATAATAATATAATTTTTTTGGTAAATGTAAGTTCTATGATTTCTGTGGTTGCCAGACATCACATTTTTCACACTTGTTTTTTTTACGGTAAAGAAACGATGCTTCTAACCACAGGTCGAGAGCTGTACTTACAACCACAACTTAACGATGCTGTTTGCTAATATTTGTTGGAACTATAGTTTTGGGAAACACCAAATCATTGAACTATATTGGTAACGACAAACTTGCAACAATAGTTGGCTAACAATTCTTTTGGGAAAGACCCTTGAATGAGAATCTGCTGACTGACAGTGATTGAACAAAAGCCGTTTCAGTAATGAACCAGAACAGATGTTTCTGGTGAACTGAATTGAAAGATTATAAAGATTCACTGGGATCAAAATCACCATGACTGGTGCCAACTGCTTTATCCCTGCCTCCCTCCATCTCCATCTGTTTCTGGATTGCTGCACTGGTGACCATGGCACTATAGTCACATTTCCTTTTCCAACTCGACAACCGCTGGGGACTCAATAGCCATGCCGCTTTTAACACCCTGTCTTTCCCACTAGGTGGGAAATTGACCACCATGGCTTGGCTGCAATTGCTTTGGCTTATTTCCGCTCTGTTTCCTTTCCGTGTCTTTCTCCTCTGCAGCTTCGATGCCCTCCGCTGCATCTGCGGCACGTCCTACCTGTCCTGCTATCCGCTCTCATTCCTTTGGTCTCTGATCTTTTGCCTCTTCACATCCCATCTGACCCTCTGCCAGCTTCTAACCCGACCGTGAGGTCGTATCTGTGGGCAATAGCTGCGACGGTTCCAGATCTCACTTCCTTTGTCACTTGCTCCTCAGTACATATTCTGGTACACACGGTGACTCTTCTGTCCTTTCCAGCTGGCTGAGGTGCTACCGTCTATATCCATCTCTTTCCGCTCCCTTCAAGTGTGGATATCGACTTGTCTCTCCTCACCTCCTCCTCTGGAGTTCGGTGTCTATCACGCTATTGCTTATCATGACTTTCTCTCTACAAAATGTATCACATTTGTCACACGACACAAGCAACTCTTCAAAAAGCCTTCAGATGTAGACTAATGGGATTTACATAAAGTTTTTAAATCACTTGTCCTGCATTTTAATGTGTTGTCCTTATTTCATTATGCTCATTCTTAAACAATCTTCAGTATTAATGTGTATAGGCACTTTTATGTCCCTGAGGTTGGTTTTTATTACAACTAACAGATTTAAACTTTTTTTTAATTTATTTTAGGTTTACATTAAAACTGATCTATTTTATTTTTGACAATATTTTTAATAAATGATAATGTTTAGTTTTGACCCAGACTCTAAAGCTTAAAATATGAAAATCCATAATTATATATTATAGTTTTAAAATATTAAGCAACATTTCATCATTAAAAAAATTCAGTATTTGTTGTGTGGAAAATTACAGCTGGCCCCACGACCAGCAGTTTTGCCCCTAAAAAGTAAATTAAAACTTTATTCAAATTAAGTTTATTAAAGTTTAGATTTATGGACACTTTAATGTTTATTTATTTTGTATTCATAATTTTATATTATATTCATTCTGTTTCTATTATTCATCTATTTATTTATATTTTGTGTAGGTATTTTACATGATTAAATTTCCCACGTGGCAAATATTAAAGGTGCTAGCTATGTAAAATGCTTAGGCAATGAAAAAATAAAATAGTCTGTCCTTTTTTTCTGATGTTTAATATATAATGTCCACCACAGAATTTTATCAAACAAAGTAACCTTTAGGGAATAAAATGTCATTTATTTTTATTTTTCTAAATGTCTAGAATGATGGTCCTCAAACAACCTCTATAATACTGGCCAGACTAAGAACCCCTCATTTCATTTCCTCAATATGCCAGTCAAACACTCTTAATTCCCAAAACCGCTATTCCATCCTCCACATCCACCAGTGGATGTCCAGGGAGGTTTTCACACAAAGTATCTTGGGTAAAATGTGAATAAATTGTCTCCAAGTGATTAATATATCTTTAGGTGGGAAATTAAAAGTGACCCTAAATACTTACAGTATACATCATATCAGCAAATGTGTTAGAAATCAATAATTCCTATTTCCAAAATTACTCTAAGGCTCCTCTTGTCTGCGTTTCCATTAAATTGGTCGATAATGTTTCATCTGAGACGCAGGCATTAGTGTTGCTGGCTACTCTTTGTGATAAATAACATTGAAAAGAAATGACATACTTCACCATTATTCAAGTGCTTTTTGTCTTCAGGTGAACTGTCTTGCTCCATTGTGTTCAGCAATCATCATTTTAAATAAAGTTCTGAATTGTTTCTGAGTTTTCTATGTATGTATTGTAGCTATATTTATCACATTTTAAATTAAAACATGAATTAGTTAATAATTAATAAAAAAAAAATTTTTGTACCTATATTTTATCCCATACTGGTAAAAAAATGTATAGCCTGAATGCAATGTAAGTCGCTTTGGATAAAAGCGTCTGCTAAATGCATAAATTATTAATTATTATAATAAGTGGCATAAAACTAGTGGCATAAAACACCAACGCCTTTTATTGATTGTCCATTAATAAAGACTTATTTTCGCGCAGTTCCTTGCACAATGCAATACTACGACCTCAGAACACTTTTACAATAGTACATGATTTGTGAATTAATACTAATTCTGACGTTTTCATCACATAACCAGCTTCATATGTATGAATTTTCTGACATAGTAAACTTGCTTGTTTGCTCAGCCAGTACAACATTGCACTTGCGATATGAAGCACTCGTGTAAGAGTCCCGTCAAACACAAGTCATGATAAAAGAGCTCAAAGAATTGTACAAGCAAGCTAAAATGGCATGGTTGCTTCATTTCCAAACTACTGCGATGCAACTACCAACGTTACAAAACACTGATAGATTCACATTCATCTGTTTTGGATAAAACAAATTTTCTCTTTCATGTTTTATTGTGCTTAAACTGTCAAATACACTGGGACTCTAAATAGTGTTCTGTGCTCGTCTGTCCAACCAAAGACAGAACAGTTAACATGCTTTGCTTGAACTTTCGCCATGACGTTAGAACTGGTACACCGTTGTCGCTTGTGAAAACACATGGAAACTTCCAGATTAAGGGGCAGTGATATTATGATAATATCGCCTTTCTATGTCACAGGGGGAGTAAAATCTGAGCGGCTCGTTTTTCAAAAGCTTGCAGAAAAAAATTCTGGGTTGATCTTTTTCCCGTTTTCTCCCAATTATAGCACTTTAACACAGAAAAGGTTAGATTTTCATGATATGTCACCTTAAAAAGTGTTGCGAAACGTGCAAGAAGCAATGTCTTATCATTTTTCGGTCACAGGCACATATTTCCAATGAGCCTTGGTTTTTAAAAACAATAACCCTGCTAGTGGGGTGTGAATGAATAAAGTTTGAGAACTGCTTTAGATACAACATGCTACATATTCAACAGTACAGAACATTTGCATGCTATTTTAGTTCTGTAGATGTTTAAAGACAAATGACAAGATGCTAAATGACAGATTTGACACATGCTGTCTTAACTTGGTTTCAGGTTCGAGAATAACGGTTCACAGAAGCATTAAACTAAAATTGACAACAAATAAACTTCTTTAGAGCAACACTTTCTAGAGGCTTTTAAACTGTTGAGGCGATAAGTTTGCCAACATTAAAAACCTGCTTAAATGTGTTTCTCATTAGCAAAAAATCGGCCAGTTAATTAATGGAATTGATTCACTCCTCCTGAAGCGTTTCACCCTGGTGGCTCCAGCAGTGTGTGTGTGTGTGTGTGTGTGTGTGTGTGTGTATATGTGTGTGTGGACTGGACAGGGCGCATGGCCAGTTCCTGAGCTAAAAGAGGGATATGTAATTAAGACAGCTTTTCTGTTCACCCACCACCTAGACAACAGATAACTATTTCTTTAAGCCAAAGAGGAACAATTTTTTGCTCTTTCTTGATGTATTCATCATCAGCAGCGATGGTCTCAACACACACAGGGACACTTCTAATGCCTTAACTATGGTTTATGTTCTTATGTATTGGTATGGGTGTTTTTGGCAGACTCTTTTATCTGAAGTGACTAAAGGTCATTGCACACTGGGTCCGAAATTTTCGCACGTTGGAAAATAAATACGACCTCACGTTGTGTCAATCACGTTTTTCTCTCAAATATATTTAAAACTTAATTTTATAACCTTGAATATTTCAGGCAGAATTGTTTCAGTTTAGTAACTATAATAACTGAGGCCTGGATGAGCTTCACATAATGTGCTCCTTACTACTCGTACGAGATGTCATGTGAATGTATTTATTCAGGCATTTCCAATTATTGCAATCAGATAGTTTCATTTCACAGCTGTACAGAATCTGCAACGTTTAAAACCCTTGTTGCAGAAGAATGGTTGTGTTTTAGGTGAGCAGGCAGTGCTTCACTGTTGTCTGGGACACATCAGGACGGATTAGCATTTAGACTACAAATGTGATGTGTTAAATGAATAATTTTAGCCCCCCATTTGCACCTGTATTTAGCACTGACCACTTGTGATCGCCAGAAAAGGATGCTAATACAAGTAGAAAATAAAAAAGAAAGTCCTCATGTACTTTGAAGCATTATTAATGCTGTGCTAAACCCACATGCACAACTGTACAAGGCCAGAGTAACGGTAATGCATGGTTGATCTGGGTTTTTTTGTGTTTGGATAGCATATGGTCCAGAACAGAAGTTGCTACATCACACACATGCACACGAAGTTGCTTCCTCTTATGATAAATGAGTCTGACCCTATATCTCTCCGCTTGCACAACGGAAGTGCAGCATGCTGTCAGACTGGTGTGGCCGAGCAGTAGATTCAGCTGAAGCAGCACACAAATACAAGCGCGCTATTCATCCACAAACAGCCATCTGTAAATGAACAGCATCAACTAACTATCTAGAGCCTGTGTGCTCATTGTTTTTGGCACGTAGTAAGGCATTACATTGTGGTTGCTTCAAGAGAAGTTCAAGTTCCAGCTACATTTTCACAATCATAGACACATTTTTTTCCTTCGCAGATTACTGTCACTGTCCATCATTTCTCAAAACAGGCCTGCAATCTAAAATCAACTCATAATATTACACTCTGGTTTCATTGTTAAAAAAACTATAAAATACTGTACAATTCTTAAATAGTTCTTAAATTGGGTTTTAAAGAACCTTTTTGTAAACAGTTCTTAAAAGAACCATTTTTTTCTTAGTGTAAGAACATTTTAATAACATTTAAATGTTCCATAGATGTTAAGGGTTCTTCATGAAACCATTAATGCTAATAAAGAACTTTTACTTTTAAGAGTGTAAGAATACACTGGATTGGTCAAAAATAATAGTAAAATTAAACAGCACAACCTTAAAATTGATGATAATAATAAATATCTTTCTTGAGCCGCAAATCATCATATTAGAATGATTTCTGAAGGATCATGTGACACTGAAGTAATGGCTGCATACTAATACTAAATAAATTACATTACAAGATATAATAAAATAGAAAACATAATAATATTTCACAATATTATTGTTTTTACAGTGTTATTGATAAAAAAAAATTTAGCCTTGGTGAGAATAACAGACTTTCAAAAACAATAAAAATCATATTGACCAAAGCCTTTGAACAGTGTGTATACCATTAAAATCCATCATAAAAATGTAATTATTGCATTTAAAACTGTGATATTCTAAACAAGAAGCACAATCAACCATAAGCTATTTCAATATTTTGTGTGCGTGTATGTGAAAACTACGGTGACTGAGAAGTGCAAAACAAATCACAATTCTGAAAACAAAATAACAAATTACAAATTCAAATGCAAGTCTAAAAAACAAAATAACATTTCAGAAAACGCAACAACAATTCAGAAAACATTATAACAAGTCAAAACACAATGACAAATCAGACAAACCGGAAGAGGTATGTATAATTTGAGACAGCGCCATTGGTTTGGGATTACTCACCGCTGACTGGACGAGACATCTGTCATTCAGCATATACAGGGAAGAACCAGCCGAAGAACAGCAGAGTCGTGGTAGAAAGTTCGGAGATGAATTGCCCTTACGATGGAATAAAAAAATGCAAGTCTAAAACACAATAAAACATTTCAGAACACAAAAAAAAATTTGAAAACACATTAACAAGTCAGAAAACACAATGACAAATCAGACAAACCGGAAGAGGTATGTATAATTTGAGACAGCGCCATTGGTTTGGGATTACTCACCGCTGACTGGACGAGACATCTGTCATTCAGCATATACAGGGAAGAACCAGCCGAAGAACAGCAGAGTCGTGGATGGATGATTTTTGATGATTATTTTTT
>NW_015505996.1:514052-534930 GCF_001515645.1 Sinocyclocheilus grahami
CTTTTACAGTCACTTTTAACTAAATGTAAATATACACTCCGTATTTTTTATTCCAGAGTAAGGGCAATTCATACAATACATTTAAACTGAGCTACTTTAATACCATCTCCGAACTTTCTACCGGTTTGTCTGATTTGTCGTTGTGTTTTCTGACTTGTTAATTTGTTTTCGGATTTGTCATTGTGTTTTCTGACTTGTTATTTTGTTTTTGAATTTGTCGTTGTGTTTTCTGACTTGTTATAATGTTTTCTGAATTGTTGTTGTGCTTTCTGAATTGTTATTTTGTTTTTTAGACTTGCATTTGCATTTGTAATTTGTTATTTTGTTTTCAGAATTGTGATTTGTTTTGCACTTCTCGGCCACCGTAGAAAACCATTTTTAATTATTTTTGTCATTTACACAAATGTATACTGTCACACATTGACTCATTTCTACCACGTCCAACAATTTCACCCCATTTTTTTTTTCTAAGTTAGTGTATTGTTTACAAAGGAGACAACAATGTCAATGAACTTTGCAAAAGAAATATGAAACAACATAATAATAATAATACATGATGTGATATGTACAGTACTTAATAAAAGAATCATAGTAAATATCAGTTTTTTATTGTGTAATTTTCAATCAAACTATTTTGTCAATATATGCAACAGTGTAAAATAGTATTTAATGTAATTTAATTTAGCTATTGTGTATATTTAGGACATTGTAACATGGGTTTTGGGTTTTGTTTCTTGTTTAGGTTTTCTGGTCTTTTATTTAGATATTTTGCCTTGTTTCATGTTCCTGTCATGTGTTCCTTGCCCCTCATGTGATCATGTCATGTTAGGTGCATTCGACTACATATGGCGCTGCGCAGACCGATCGGCGGCTGACTTGAAGCAGTGCATGCCGGTTAGAAATTTTGTTCGACTTGAACCGGCGCCGACACCACGTCACTGTCACATGTGGCATCAAAGTACCGCAATAGCGTTTTCGAGAGCAGCCTGGTGACTCAGCTGGCGCAGTTTCTCAGGAGCGACTGCAGGAGCGCTGATGACGACAGCTGTTTCACGATTGGCCAAATTCACCACATGACAACAATGACGTTTGTTTCTAACATCTTCAATTCCAATACTGCTCACAAATCTGTTTTTAAAACAGTAAAAGCTTTTTTTACTGTAGTTGCAATGTTATATTGAGTCACATTTAATAAAAAAAACACTGAAAATAGCAAATATACCTCCACGTTATTGGTATTTAAATAGTATATGTTTATGTTTAACTTTATTCTTGAACAGATGGCGCTGTATTAAGCAGTATATAAAAAGTGTTTCTGTTGCTCATGAAAACGTGTCTGAAACGTCTGTGCATTTGACAAATATTGCATGTTATTCACTTCATCTGTGATAAGAGTATGCAAACACTGCGAGAGCGTCACTACCGGGAGCAGAGAGTGTCCGACTTCACGTCTCCGCTTTCAATTCTGAAACTGCAAGCGGCTACTCTCGCCGATAGGTCTGCGCGGCGCTGCATGAAGTCGAACACACCTGGGGTAAGTTCAAGCTCAAACCGGTGCGCAACGTTTTGGTACGGTTTCCGGTTTGACCGACATGTTTTCTGGAAACGGTGTTTAACGGGGTTTGAGATACGTTTTCTCTTGTTTGTTGGGTGTGTCAAAAATGTCAGCCCAATCAGCAGCAACATGTATATAAACCACGCGGTATTAAAGAGACAGCTCACAATGTAATTAACATCAAAATAAATTCACAAGAGCGAGTCTATTGTTTGCACATGTTTATTTACATTAAAGGCAAAATAACTGAAATAATAAGAGCACAAGTATAGATCTGGAACTTCTTTAAGTCTGTCTAAATATAATTTAGTAATTGCAATGTCTTCTGGTCCATAATCCTTTCCTTAGAAAGGTGTGCTAGACACTGATTAATGTAGCATACAAATACTATACATATTTATATATTTTGCTATTGTATTGTGGAGTGACACTTTCATAAACATTTCTATAGGCTACTCTTCTGATTATATAATGGTAAATATTACAATAACATAGCACAACAACAGTGATCAGCAATAATGATAAGCCGAATACTCACAATAAAAATAACAAGGCTATATAGATCATAACACAGTCTCGGAGGTAAGAAGTGGATTATCCTTCACCTGAAATGTTTGTCTTTTCATCCTGAAATGCGAGGCAAATATTGGATCACAATAATTAGGAACCACAGTTTCCACAAATCCTTTCACTCGATTGGGATGTTCTCTTTTATTCTGGACGGCAAGGGCAGTGATTGTACCATCGAGCGTATTTTGCGGTATTAAACACGTATTTATACCGATTTCATCAGGCTCTGAAAATTCTTCAAAAAGAACACAAAGAATGGTCTTCTCAGCTGCCATAGCTGCAACTCTTGCGTCATCAGAACAGTGTGTTCAACGCACCACCGTTTCCGTTTAAAAAACGTTTTGCACCGTTTTGTCGGGGCTGAACGCAGCCCTGTTGAGATTAGTTGCTTTAGCCATGTGCCTTGTTTCCCATTGGTTGGCTTATATCATGTGACCTTTATTGTTTGTTATAAGTAGCCCTCATGTTGCCATTGTCTCTCGTTGTGAATTGAACGTATTAAAATCTGTTTGGTGAGTTGTTTCATGTCTGTAGTTAAGTCAAGTCTTTGTGTTTTGTTTGGATTTTTGGATTTCAATCTGAATAATAAATCTGCACTTGGATTCATCTACAACTTGCCGTTCAGTGGACCATCATTACAGACATAAAATGCTAGCTGTGAAATTACATTTTGATTCAGAAATATGATAAATTCCCAATACCCTCACATTGTTAGTAGACAAATAGTGAGTAGTGAGAATGTTTTTCGAATACAGTTTATTTTGTAAAAGTCCACAAAAGCCTTAGGGACATTTACATAAGATGCAATTCTTGCATTCAAAAACAGCTAGACAGAGCAGAACCGAATGCAGGAGGTCTCAGGACACCAACATAACTGATCAATAACAGGACCTAAGATATATGCTCTTTCCTTATATACTTACATTTTGACCTCAAATTTTGATGTTGTTAATAAAGTCAGTTTACATGTTATTCACCAACTGCCCCCTTCTTCTTATATCTTCCCAGCTATACTTCAGAAACACACACATAACTTTTCACTCACACGCACAGCACTTTTACCGCCTACCAACAGTTAATTTAAACTGCGTTGTAATCACACAAATGATTACGGGGCTGATTATTGGTTAGTAAAGACTTATTTTCACATTGTTCCATGAAAAAAAAAATTATGTTATGACCTCAGAAAACTTTTACCATAGTGCATGATTTGTAAATGAATACATTTTGTTTGCACCACATAACCAGTTCCATATAGCTTTTTTGATTTTGTAAACTTGCTTGTTACCTCACCTGGTACAGCACTGCATTTGAGATGCAATGCACTCAAGTATAACACAAAACACTAAAAGCAATGTAATATCATTTTTCAGAAATGTTAGCATATGCACATTTTTTTTTCTTTGAGCCTGGGTTACAATTTCATGTGTAAATGAGAATGTCAGAACGAGGCACCATTTATGTAAAATGCCCAGTCAATGCTGTCATTCACGACCAAAGTCTTGTAAGTCACACAGTTTGACGTCCGTTGATGTCATACAGTCTTCTTTAGCTTTCAGCTAAAGTCAGATGCACACTGTGCATTTTTTTAAATATTTCACAGCTAAGGACTTTGGTCAAGATTCACACATTGCCTGGCCTTTTCATGTAACTAATCATGTCCCATTCTGACATCCTTATTGACACACTAAATTGAAATGTTACCACACAAACTCAAGTAAATGAATTGGCACTAATAATGGCTATGTTTTGCCTGGAAATGAAGAATAAAAAGACAATTCATTTCATATAATCTGACAAGCAAAAAAGGCAGCATGCACCCAGTTTAAAGGGACAGAAGAGTAGCAAGGTGATGAAGACGTGGCCAAATGGTCTAATTAAAACTCTAAACTGTGGCTGTTGCCTGTAATTTCGCTGAAAATGAGTAGGGCTGATTAGAAGACATGAAACTGAAAGAGCGCTGATGATTGACGCAAGAGAGGGAGTTTAGCTAGAGAGTGGAATGAGAAACACACACACACACACACACGAAAATGCAGATCATGTGCTTATGTACAAAAGAAACGTACGTTAAATGAGGTCAGGCGTTTATTTATTTAAAAACATTCACTCTAGGAGAGATCCTCGTGGTGGTGTGGTTGATTCTCAGCTGCTGCTCGTGGGGATTGTCAGCACTTGTGAGATGGCCCAAATAGCAGTGACACATTCTTTAAAACATACATGCTGTGACACCATCTTTAAAACCTGCATGATGTGACACCATTTTTAAAACATGCTTATGGCATGAAGCCTCATTTTGAGCAGCTGTGATTCTATGTATTGCTTGCTAGCAACAGTATGGAAATGTTCTTTATTGTTCCAGCAATAATTGCCATTGATGTCTAAAGAACTCGGTTAGTCATCTTAAAGCAAGGTACCACAGGCATCTTAATAAAACAAGATACGATGTGAAGTCAAAATGCACTGTCAAATTCATGTTTTGCAAAAGTAAAACATGAATTGAAACTGTTTTTGTATGCATGCACTATAGGTATGCGTACATTCGAGCACGTAGCCTTTCAAAGTATAGCCTACTCCATTTTATGTTGTGAGTGAACGCAGGCGGTCGACACATGCGCTCTAGAAGTCTTCATCCATGTCCATTGTCTGCTCTATTTTTCCCCATAATTTATAACCGATAACGAATATTTTTGAACTCTTTTATACCAAAGCTGGGCTATCCCATACTCTCTCGCTCACAAGTGCTTGTTAATGCGGCCGTCTGTTGTTGTTGTTGCAGTCCAGAGCCGGCGCAGCACTGATGAGGGTGCGGCTGAGGTGACGAAAGGGGGCGATGTCATAGCACAAAGTAAAAATATATATATAATTATTATTAATGCATTTAGCAGACGCTTTTATCCAAAGCGACTTACAGTGCATTCAGGCTATACATTTTTCACCAGTATGTGTGTTCCCTGGGAATTGAACCCACTACCTTTTGCGCAGCTAACGCAATGCTCTACCACTGAGCCACAGGAACATTGTGTGTCCCATCCACGTATTTGTCGGACCGTAAACAAACCTGCCCGCAACTACTACAACTATTAGAATACAGGGTTCACACAGATAGTGTTTTGGTCGCAAGACAGGTCAGTGGAACTTTATTTTTATTTAAGTGCAAGGTCTAGAGACGTGTTTTAGAAGCTGAATTTCTTTGAACTTGAGCACCGTGTTTTAAAATGATGTATTATACACACAAGAATTATGCGCGAGAAGCTGCTATAAAGACCTGAGATGAGAGTGCAGCATTCAAGACGTCGAGTAGCACATTTACATTGAAATACAATGGAAAAGTACAGCAGTGGAATGAAAAAAAATGTGATTTGAGTGAATGACCCTACTAAAAGCTACTTCGCAAATACAGACGGCAGAGTATTAAAGGGTTAGTTCACCCAAAAATGAAAATTCTGTCATTAATTACTCACCCTTGTGTTGTTCCAAACCTGTAAGCCCTTCGTTCATCTTCGGAACACAATTTAAGATATTTTTGATGAAATCTGAGGGCTCTCTGAACCTCCCATAGACAGCAAGGTAACTACCACGTTCAAGGTCCAGAAAAGTACCAAGATGATCGACAAAGTAGTCCGTGTGACATCAGTGGTTCAGCTGTAAAGTTACGAAGCTACGAGAATAAAACAAAAATAACGGAGGCCTCTAGGAGCATGGTTCCAGGACGGAAGGCCTCCAGGGCGGCGCCCATTCTGGGACCCATGGCGGATCTGGGGCTGGAGCCGACACTGGAGCGAGCTCTGGGGCTGGAGCCGACACTGGAGCGAGCTCTGGGGCTGGAGCCGACACTGGAGCGAGCTCTGGGGCTGGGGCCGACCGCTTTCTCCTCCTTAGATTTCCCTCTAGATTAGGGGTGAAAGGCATGGTTGGCGGGCTTAAGTGAGCTGCTTGCAGGCTTGGCTTCGGAGCGGCTTGCGGACTTGATGGCGAGCTGGTTCTGGATTGATGATGGCCGCCAGACACCGGAGGATCCCTTCGGAGGATCGCTTCCCTCCAGCTCAGTCCAGTGGTGTCTTGGAGGTCCACGGGGCGATGGTAGTTAGCCCGGATCCAGAACAGAGAGTTGAGTGTCGCTTCGTGTAACGCCGTACTCGCAGCGTTCCCGCAGATCTCACTAGCATACTCCACAAACGGGAGATCCTGGTGAGCTAGGGCGGCGGACCACGTGGCAACTTCCATAGCCGTGGGGAGAAGCATTTTGTTTGAGTTTTTTTGGTCCGGTCTTCTGTCACAGATCAAGCTGGAGACAACAGGTAAGCTAATGAATAGCAGGTTTATTGATAGAAATGGCTGAGGCAGATCGAATGGAGCAATGACTGGTGAGTATCCAACACAAATGACAGTTCAATGAATCTTAGCTGAGTACTGATGGTTTTTGGTTCCTTTGCAGGTTCACAGAGGGTTCGGGATCCAGGAGCGGAGGAGAGCAACTTAGGAAGAACTTCGGGGATCTAGAGATAAGTATAAACAGGTATTTAACATTCAGAGAGTCTGGTAAGTTCAGGGTAGTGAACAGTAGACTGGACGGTGAGTGACTGGAAGGAGCGTGCTTAAGAATGTTGACTTGTTTGCAGATGACAGGTGCGGGGAATCAGAACTCAGGTGATGATGATCGTGATTGAGAACAGGTGTGAGCCGGGGAGGATTCTGGGACATGGAGTCCAGAGCTGGTGATTGTGGTGATTCGCTGACATAAATCCTATCTAAATGAATTCTAATTCTATTTTTATACAATAAAAATAAAACATACTTCACTTCAACCGTGGACAAACTCTGCAAAAAAAAATAAAAAATCAAAGTTTTCCCTCAAAGCCTCAAAAAGCACATTTTTAATTGAAATGAAACTTAAAAGGGTCCTATTATGCTCTTTTACAAAGTATTGATTTTGTTTTGGGGGTGTACTAGAACATGCTCTCATGCTTGGTGGTTCGAAAAATGCATTATTTTTCACATAATTTACATTATTAAAATACCTTTCTCCCCAGGCTGGCACAAACGGCTCGATTAGTTCCGGCTTTGATGAAGGTCCGCCTTCCGAAAAACAAAATGTGTTGTGATTGGTTAGCTGTCCCAGTGCGTTGTGATTGGCGAACAGATTAGACAGTGTTTCAGTACTGCCCCGCCTCTTGCTCTGACTTTCAACAAAAGCTTTTGGCGAATCCGGCACTTCTCACTCGTGTTGTGGAAGCTGTCCTCAGTAAAATGCGCAGCACACAATAGCAAATTGGGGTTATAATGCTCAGGAACAGAGTTAAAAAGTAAATTGCAACCACTGTTTCCTGATATCATCCGCTTTCGGAAGTGAAAAAAAAAACAGCGTTTCAGGCGGTCGCACACCGGACGAGAAGCGCAGCGTCTTTAAAATTCAAACACATTATTTTCTATGAGTGTAGGCACACCGGCGGCGTCTGTACGCGGCATGCAGCTACGTCGTGTTGTACTTGTAAGAATTGTTCTAGACCAGCGGTTCTCAATCCCAGTCCTCACGTACCCCCGCTCTGCATGTTTTGCACATCTCTCTTTGTTAACACACCTGATTCAGATCATCTCGTTAGAAGTGAGCGCCTTGCATGAACTGTGTTCCGATTGACATGGTCCCTACACAGTGTCCATTACTCCCTACTCCCTGAGTGGGGGAAATCCATTGAAGTTTACTTCACTTCGGAATATTCATTTACAGATTTGCGCCGCTGCCTGCAGCGTCTTCACACACAAACGAAACTTACTAGAGAAGCGTGAAGTGGGACATAATATACCTCTGTAAATAAATACAATTTAAATTCACGTCTCGCACACTTAAATGCCCTTTGTATGGATAAATATCTCCCTTTGGAGTGGACTTTTTTATGCCCAAACATACACACTACACACTGACTAAAATTAAAAAAGTGAAAAAGCATAATAGGACCCCTTTAACATAAAGCTGCTTTCATTTTATACGAATGACGATACAGACATGCCTGTTCGGCCAGAGTCGCATTGAAGTCGTGCTTCTTAGGAAGCGGAGCCACGTGCAAAGTTACAAAAAATGCTGTGCACACCGCCACGTGAAAAGGGGTCTCGCACGCTCAATGCACACGGCCACTCACTCCGTGATGACGTAATTTTCGGAAAAACCAGGCTTTAAAAGTGCAGTATACCAGAGATTGTCTTACTACAGGGAGATGAGAGGGTACTGGAAAAACTATTGGAGAAAGTGTAACGGCTATCTTGGATCATGTGTGCTGTAATAACCAATCACATTACAGCCTTGACGTCATTGAATTTCAGTCAGAGTTGTGTGACACTCAATCGCTACTTACGGATACCTTAGGAATGAATGAGAAGTGCCGTAAACTGAATCCCATCTGTCACAAAAAGTCAGGGACGTCTATTATAAAATGGCATTTTTTTCAGTGTAAACTCTAAAAATAGTTCAATCCAAAAGTATTGCTTAGTGTAAAACATGCTGAGGATTAGCCGGTAGGCTATCGATTCATTAAATGATGAACTGTTTCCTCTAAAAAGCTGTTTATTCAGTGTAGTGAAGCCTCTCTTCCAATGACATCCATTCAAATAAAACGGCCTCTGGTCTCCTTTCCGCATTAGCCATTACGTTTGTTTGGCTAATGGTTGCAGGCTTGCCTTCTATTGGTTTGAGTATACTTTGGGCTTTAAGGCCAGTTTTACTAAATGGCAAATTAGCGTGAAAACGCAATTACAAAACAGCGCAGATGGGAGTGGAAATTTCTGCAGGTGATTTACTAACAATGCACAAATTAAAGGACACAGACGCAACATCTCAATTACATATCGCAATATACCAATCGCAGTGCAAATTAGCATAGTCGCAAATAAAGAATAAAGAAATAAAGAAGCCACAGTACATTGAAAAGAACCGGAAGCCAAAAAATGAAGGTTTGTTGCTCCTAGTTGAGGGTTCCAAGTCGTCTTTTATTTCCTGAAACAAATTAAAAATAAAATGGCTTGGCAAACACTATTTTCGGATAATGTGGTGTTCTGGCATCCCAAATAAATTAATACATGTGGAAAAAATCCTCTCACTTCTACCACATGCTCTCTGTTCTCTGCGGTGCCTCTTCCTAGCAACAACAAATGCAGACATTTCAAGCACAAAATAGTTTAAGACATGCTTTTTTGGGTGTTAAAGGGGTCATATGACGTTGCTAAAACATAATTACGGATTATAATGACTTATACTGTCTTTACGCGTTGCGTTGCATCGTGCCGCGTAAACATAAAACCATGTCTGCATTTGTGGTCGGAGAAATGACAAACAACAAGCGCTACTCTACACTGCTCAGAACTTGCGTTTGAATCATCAGTGGCAAATCCTTTAAATGAAAACGTACTTACAGTCTGTGAGTCGGAACAGCTGGCATTGTAGTCTACTCTTCCAGGATCAGGAAACAGTCCTCCCTAAAATGCGCTGCACACGCTTTCACAACGAAACACACGGCGGGATTGAGTGAGCGGCAGCCAGCGGGCTAGAGTGAGGAACGGCCGGCGGACTAGAGCGAGCGGCGGCCGGCGGGCTTGAGAACGGCGCGGCCAGCGGATTCGACGAAGGAGTGGCCGGCGGGCTTGCGGCAACCACATGTGACGACCCCGGGCTGGACTCTGCTGCGTCCACGGTGAAAGCCGATCCGGCGATCCACAGCGCGAAGTTGATGTATTTCCTCAGTGACCACCACGGACCAGCTCTAGGCATGATGAAGCGGATATCGTCCTCTTTTGGAAGGCCAAACAAAGTAGTTTCGCTTTCACAACGAAACACACAGCGTCTTCATGACATGGCGGCAGCAACAATACTACAGCGAGAATAAAAGTTTCGCCTTCTTTCTTTGCGTGAACATTTGGGCGGCATTATGCAAATCTTCCCACATCGTGACGTAGATATGTGGGGGCGTGTTAGAACGAGCTGTTTTAGGTAGGTGGGGTTGACTCTTAACTTTTATAGAGAATATCTCTTTGGATTTGAGACTTTAGTCTTTGCAACTTTACAGATCTTCTTTATGCACCAAGAGCTTGTAACACTTCAAAGAGAAAGGAAAAATTTAAATCGCATCATATGACCCCTTTAAATAATGGCACAAATGACAGTAATTTGATTAGTGCAAACGTTTGTAAAACGTGTTGCGTGATCCATTTGAATACTTTCCTCCCATAAATGTTGCGTCTGAAAGGGAAACTCCTACAAATGCATTTTTAATAAAGTCAGGCGCAAAAATATCTCTGTCCACGCCTTTTCAGCACTAATTTGTCACTGTGCATCAGTAAAACCTGACAGTACAATTTTAATGCCAAAAGACGGTTTGCGCTGGCTCAGGCTGTTAGTAAAACTGACCCATAGTCTTTAAGTCATAGTAACATATTTATTTCATTTCATAACATATGCAACTTGTCAAACCTTTAACCAACTTCATTTTTTAAATATGAGTATCAGCTAGACAAGATTAAATAAAAAAGATTTTAATGGCTTGTACAGCCAATTTAATTATACTTAAAAATGTAAGGCTATATTAATATTAAAGCTATATTAAGTGTTTGTTTTATAAATGTTCAGTGCACTCACATCGTGGTGAAATCAACTTTGGAGATTCCAAGTTGAAAGCCAAATTTAGGCTTTCCAAGGAAGTTGGATATTCAGACTTTCCAAATTGAATAGAAGTTACAGTAGTATGCCATCACGATTAGCATGGCCAAATTACCCTGCTGGTAAATGAATACACCACATGATGCAAAAAGCATCTCTCCCTGTTGACAGCCATTCAAAATTACAACTTTTTGCAATCTATATATACATTGCAAAGATTTCCTTAAATTGTAGTGATCTGCATCCATCCGATCAAAAGGACAGTGGACAGAACTAAATCCCCACCCTATATTTCTTTAATTTTCCAATAATCCATTTCACTCTGATGTACATCACAAGAAGAACATATCTGTTGCTACTTCTGTTTTATTGCAAAGTGTGAAAAAGCTTCAGCAGGTCAGGATATTTGCTAGTGAAGGGCATGGGACTGTACATGTGATGCCATCAGCCAACCAGTTTTATCTTGACATCCTTTTCATTTGTTCCAGAGTGATCAGTCACATGGCTTATATGGCTCCAGTGTTTGGCAAAAAAATGTGTATGCATACGTGTATCTGTACAAACTCATTCATATGTTTTCAATGGGTATGTTTAAAGGTGGGGTTATGGGAGAATCTTCATATGTACTTTTTCCTAAAAAACATACATTTTCATGTGATTCACATCATATATGAATCATAGATACCTCGTAAAACAGTTGTTTTTTTTGTGAAACTGGGTTGGTAACTTCCATTGAGATGAATGGGGATGTTAACAAACAGCTTTCTCCAGGCATTAGACCTCTTTATTTTGAACTAAGAAGGTCTATGGAGCAAACAAATAAATCATTCCACCCCTGCCCTCCATCATGCTTGTAGGGTTCTGGATGTTGTTTTTGGTCGTGCTCTGGGTGAGGCAATAGACGCTGATTCATTAACACTAGGGCCTTTCACACCGCTTTAGTTCTAGAACTAAATGTACAGTTCTAAAGTACTGGGACGATTTTGCGCGAACTATTTCCCAGTACCATTTAAAGGGTTGCATTCGCACCGACAGTGTTTACTAAGAAGTGACGTAAGCCGGTCGACAGTGACGTCATTTGTGCGCGTCATTCAACAATGGAAACAAAGAAGAACAACATTAACAACAGGAGGATGGAGAACGCTGTGATCGGAGCTGTGTTTTTGTTGTGTCTCGCGGGTTTCACAATAATGGACATGGAAAGTCGACGTATACCTAAAGCGATTTAAAGAACGGAAAGGAGGACTAAGTATCTCCAACGACAACTGGCAGTGCTACATTTGCTACAAGTGCCTGCACTTCAGCGTCCGTCCATCTATCGCTGTTCTCCATACTTGCTAAATAAGTTGACACAATGCTTACAGTATGTTTACACAGCGTTTTAAATCATTTTAAATCAAGTTTTCGTATGCGTTTGGCCAATCAATGTCTACTTACGTCACGGGTAGTACCAGTTGTGCTGTTAAGACCCTAGAGCAGGAGCTAATTTGGTTCTCGAAAAAGGCAGTGGGTAGTTCCACAATTAGTTCTGGTACTATGAAAAGGTTCCAGTGGTGCGAAAGGCCCTACTGTTGTTTGCTCCGTGTGCCTGACTGACAGCAGTAGCAAGTTCCTGTTCTCTCTTTCATTCCCTCACATCTCCTCATACCCCACTCATTTAACCCTCCTCCAAGAGCTGTTTCAGACAGCTTTCCTCTCTACAGCGTGTGAGCGAGACAGCGAGGTCGAGCAAACAGCTTGGGTCAAAATAACAAGCATGTTTCCGTGTGATGCGTTGTTCACCCTCAATTTCACACCTTCTCTCTTTCTTTCCTTTACTAGCAGCTGAGTCGAAGGGTTGTCAGGGCTGTAAGGTGGAGGATTGTGGGTAATTATACTGAAGCAGCTGGACAACCACGGAAAGTGAGCGAGCAATGGAATGACACAGGCTACTGTACATCCGAACCAAATACCTCCCTATTATGTAGTGGGCGAAAAACAGTATGTCAAAGAGTAGTACGTCCAAATTCACTGTATTCTTAAAGCAGAAGCATTCATAAAACAACAGAATCTATTATTCAAAAGAAGCACGTAGTCAGAGAGTGTGCGATTTTGGATGCGGCCATAGACCATGGGCAAGCCCTGGATCTTATAAAATATGTGCAAAGAAAAAAATGATGGCTGACAGGCTTGTGACTTTATATACAGTAGAATGCTGACTATAAAACTTGGAAAAATTGAAGCAGAAATGAGCAATTATGGTGTCAAGTAAAACCAAGTCCTCTTGCATCTAAAGTGCATTACTCAACTTCTGAGAATAATAAAATGGTAGTCACTGTAATCTGTTTTAGTCCACTAATGTGCTTAATATTAGGATTTGTCATTGGAATTCTTTATGACAGCCTATTCTGTGCACTTACCCTCTGTTTTACCTGAAAAGTGTCTGTAATATCACTGTCAATCATCTCATCTTGAGCTCTGACACTTGCTGCGGCAGCAAGTTCATTGACTTCGACGGATATGTAATATTTACGAAGAAGGTTTCCCTATCAAACCATGCATACTTGTGTATTTTTATGTAAAAACATTTTCACACATATACCAATCTGATCTCAAGAGACAATGTTTTATTTATTATAGCGACAAATCTAGCAACTTCTTGGCCAAATCTTATGTAGTTTCTGAGACTTGCAGGTACTGCCACATGAGCACAAGGTATTGTTTTCCCGGCATGCACACACCTCTCTCTTTATGTGTGATCTGTTCAGTGAGTGACTAAGAGGAGCACTGCTTTCAGTTAAAATAGATATGCTGTTGCTTCTAACCTGAATGATCATTTTACATGTAAATATAGCTGAAATGACAGCACAGCTATTGATTTTTTTCTTATGTGATTTTGTCAGACAACGTTTGAAGGCTTGGAAGGGAGAGCTGGTTAATATGTAATCTTAATGGGCTGTGTTTGAGTCACTATTTCATATTCATCTCGTTGTCTGACAACAAAAACTGAAAAATTTTATAAATTAAAATAGTTTTATTTTGTATTTGATAAAATACATATGTGAGCACACAGAATAGGAGAGAAGCAAACAAATGTGAAAGCCTGACACTAGTGTTCCTGTGGCTCAGTGGTAGAGCATTGCGTTAGCAGCGCAAAAGGTAGTGGGATCAATTCCCAAGGAACACACATACTGGTAAAAAATGTATAGCCTGAATGCACTGTAAGTTGCTTTGGATAAAAGAGTCTGCTAAATGCATAAAACAATTTGTATTATGAATAATTAAATTATTAGGCAGAATGCAAATATAACGCAGTTGCATCATAAATATGCTAATTAGTGACACTTAGCGACTTTTTAAGCAGACTTTAGCTAATTTCATTCAAAGAAGTTGGCAACAGAGGCATGTACAGATCATACAAAATTCACCACCAGTTCACCAAATCAGCTCTCTGGTCCCAAGTCCGGTGGTCCCACATCTGATGATCCCATGTCTTGTGATCTCAAGTTTGGTGGTCCCATGTCCTGTGGTCCCAAATCTGGTGGTCCTGTGTCCTGTGGTCTCAAATCTGGTGGTCCCATGTCCCATGTCCAGTTGCCCCATGTCCTTTTGTCCGATGTCTTGTGGTCTCATGTCCATTGGTCCCATGTCTTGTGGTCCCAAGTTTGGTGGTCCTATGTCCTGTGGTCTTATGTCTGGTGGTCCCATTTCCTGTGGTCCCAAGTTTGGTGGTCCCATGTCATGTGGTCTCATGTCCTTTGGTCCTAAGTTTGGTAGTCTCATGTCCGGTGGTCCCATGTCCTGTGTAGTGGTCGACCGACATGGGTTTTTTGACAGCCAATGCCGATATCTTGGAAAGCAGGGTGGCCGATGGCCGATATAATTTTATTTATTTTAATTTATATTTAAGAATATAATTCCTGTGACTTATTATTGTTAATACGATTGATGAGGTGTTGTGTTGTGAGGGGGCCACCCCTTGGTTGTGTGACTGGGGCCCAACATCTGGTGCTACGCCCCTGTGTCTGACCTCGCCCTGGACACCAGCTCCGCCTAGGCTACCTGAACAGCCAGCACTACCTTGATTCCCCCTCCGCTCGCTCCGTCCTGGCTCCCCATTCTGCTAGACCTGCTGAAGTCTCCAGGCCCACTTCCGTTTCACAGGCCTGGCCTGGCCTGCCATCCCTCCCCTGTTCTGCCTCTGCCCCACCACCCTCCTGGACTCTGGGGTTACGTTGGGGTTTTGTTGGCATATGGATGCCGGGTTGTTATAGTTTTGGTCTGTTTTCTGTGTTTTGTGTCATGTCATTTATTTTGAGGTCTATTCATTTCCTGTTTCCTTTATACTTGTATAGTTATAGTTTTTTTCTGGTGCTTAACCTGCCATTGATTGCAGGTGTATCTTGTTAGAAAATATCAATGGATGAGGCTCAGTGTTTTTATTTATTTTTTATTTCTTTAAACCTTTGATGCATTTCTATTTAGGTTAGCTCAACAAAAAAAGTATGTTAGTTGTGGATTTGAACCCTGGTTTCCTCACATAAACAAACACTAATTAAGTCATAATAGGTTGTAAATGAATTCTCACGATTACTGCAGATTTACATAAGGAAATTATGCAGTGTAAGGTTAAAAATGCATTCAAATGAATTGCTTGCTTGTGCTTGGAGGAGAGGGTGGGATGAGCGAAAACATGGTGTCCTAAAGCTACGTCTAAGATCTGGTACATGGAAATCTTTTATTCTTATGTCTTTATCCGTCTTTCTCTTATTCTACTTCATGCGACTTGTATCTCAACTCTCTCTATTATTTCTTGCTTTCTCAGAAAGAACAGGCCTGAGGAAAACAACTTCCAAGCAGTCTTCAAACCCTGTAATGAGTGGAAAAGCAAAGCTCAGGGCTTAGAGAAACAGACACCTGCTCTCCATCATTCAGGTGCTTCTGTGTTTGATTCTGCCCCTGAAGCACTTTGATTTCTGTTGGGGATTTCACACATGTTTTTTTTAATGTCAAATCCCTACAGAACTACAAAGTGAAGTGACTATTCAGATCCCAATAAATAAAGATGCAGGACCACTTAAGGGCCTCTTCAAGGCTCAGGTAAGATCTTGACTGACTCATTCAAATAGTCAAAGCGAATAAACCGTAAAATACACCTTACAAAAGTAGTGTCTTGATTAGCTAAATTGCACAGCTTCTGAAAATGATTAACCACTTTAAATCGGTCATACCGTGAGGAATTGCATTTTCCTTGATGATTTTCCTTTTGAGATAAAAGAAAACCAGTCAGTTTCTGGTGTGACCACCATTTGCCTCACGCAGTGCAACACATCTCCTTCACATAGAGTTGATCAGGTTGTTGATTGTGGCCTGTGAAATGTTGGTCCACTCCTCTTCAATGGCTGTGCGAAGTTGCTGGATATGGGCAGGAACTGGAACACATGTTTTCAGCTTCCAGGAATTGTGTACAGATCCTTGCAACACGGGGCCGTGCATTAACATGCTGCAACATGAGGTGATGGTCGATGAATGGCACAACAATGGACCTCAGGATCTCGTCATGGTATCTCTGTGCATTCAAAATGCAATCAATAAAATGCACCTGTGTTCGTTACATGTATTTATTATTATTAATTAATTTATAATTTATTTATTTTTAATTTTTAATGAATTATAAAGAATTTATAATAAATGATTAATTATAAATTATTATTTTAAATTATACACAATAATAATATAGGCCTACGTACAGCTGCTTTAAAACAATGTCCATAGAAATGGCTTGACTACAGTGTGCTTTTTGTGGTGATAAACAACTAAAACTTTATTATAAAAATATATTATATCATTTCTTTATAAGCTGTAAAAATTTATGTCTTTTCCAGAAAAGCTTTGCTTAAATTAACTATTTATCTATTATAATTACTGAGTTAACTATATTATAACTCATTATCTATTGTTATAAATACAGCAGTGGAACATGTATTAGACCAGAATGACCAGTGGAAGAAGTGGAACTGTTTACCATATCTGAAACAATAAATACCTGTCAGACAGTATGCTAGGTATCGATTTTGAGTTTGTGCCAGTGTATACATTGAGTATAACCTATGGTATAGACTCTCTCTGTGTGTGTGTGTGTGTTTGTGTGTGTGTGTGTGTGTGTGTGTGTGTGTGTGTGTTTATTGATCGCTTGGCCCAAGGGTGTATGGATAAAGGCTCTGGTCCATAATGAAAATGACTGGAATGGAATGAGTCACACAGTAAATAGTGTGAAGCTGATACATGACTCGCAGCCATTCCGGCGGATATATATCATAGCACGCGCCGGTGATTAGTGATGAACGCAGAAGCGCAGAGGAGAGAGCAAAGCAAAACACCAATCACGAATTAGAAGCACAAAAGGAGGATTTGTAAAGAAAAAAGGAAAGTAAGGAAACTTTGCTTCCTTTGCTCCAGTAAACAAACTCGCGAGACTAGCATATCTCATAGGCGTGTGCACTATGCAAACGTCCTACGTCATCTGCCCGGAATGGCTTGCACGTATGAGAGTCAGCAGAAGTGAGAAAAAAGTGTTTATTATGTTTTAAATATGAATATTTTTCTTACAAAAATGCATTGATTTGCTACAGCAGGCCTTTATTCACCCCCCATTTTAACGGATGCGCACGCTTTATTTGACTACTTTTGGACTGTTTAACAAAAACACCCGCCTACTCCCATTCTAACGCTTGGAAGAGCCAGGATCATTTTTAATATAACTCCGATTGGATTAGTCTGAAAGAAAAAAGTCATATACCCCTAGGATGCTTTGAGGGTGAGTAAAACATGGTCTAATTTTCATTTTTGGGTGAACTAACCCTTTAAAGCATAGCTCACCAAAAATTTTAAAAGTTGAACATTTGCTTACCATCAGGTCATCCAAGGTGTAGATGAGTTTGTTTCTTCATCAGAACAAATTTGGAGAAATTTAGCATTACATCACTTGGAGACCATTGGATCCTCAGAGGTGAATGGGTGTCGTCAGAATGAGAGTCCAAACAGCTGATAAAAATATCACAATAATCCACAAGTAATCCACATGTCTCCAGTCCATCAATAAACATCTTGTGAAGTTAAAAGATGCGTGTTTAACTTTAAAGTAAAAATGTATAATTTCTAAACTACTAGCTTCACCAAATGGAACTGCAAACACAATGACTGTTTTCATTCACTCCCCACATCTGTCATTGGTTGACAGTCAGCTGCACCATAACCTCTTACTAGGGTTCTCTAGTAAGAGTTTTTTTTTACTTGTAAGATTACAAGTAAGATCTCTTTACTTGTTGAGCCACTGTTGCTAAGTTGGACTGGTAGGGATGCTCAAACATACAGAACAATTGCTTTCCTTGCTGCAAACAGTAATAGGGGGATGGGCATTCATTTTAAAGAGTGTTTAATTGACCTTAAAAGTAGTGTGCTCGATTGTATTGAATATGTACATGTAGTGTACTTCAAATCCTAAAATGATATTTAAAAAAAACCGCACTTGCAAATAATATAACACAAACAAAAACAGAAATGTGCTACAAGTTCTCGCAACACAACCAAATACAGAAACATGCCACAAATACAACACAAAGAAACACGCTGCAAAATCTTACAATGCAAACAGGTACAGAATCATGCTGCAAATACTCAATGCAACCAAATATAGAAATGCACTGCAAATACAACAAAAACAAATACAGAAACACTGCACTAATACTCACAACACAAACAAGTACAGAAACATGCTGCAAATATTCACAACACAACCACATACAGAAACATGCTGCAAATAAACATAAAAAAACATGCTGTGTTCCTGTGGCTCAGTGGTAGAGCATTGCGTTAGCAGCGCAAAGGGTCGTGGGTCCGATTCCCAGGGAACACACATACGGTAAAAAATTTATAGAATGAATGCACTGTAAGTCGCTTTGGATAAGAGTGTCTGCAAAATGCATAAATTATAATTATTATAATTATAAATACTCACAATGCAAACAAATACAGAAACATATCACAAATATTCACAACACAACAAAATACAAAAACATGCTGCAAATACTCACAACACAAACAAATACAGAAACATGCTGCAAATGCTCACAAAACAAACAAATACAGAAACAAGAAGCAAATACAATGCAAACAAATACAGAAACGCACTGCAAATACTCACAATGCAACCAAATACAAAAACACACTCCAACTGCTCACAATGCAACCAAATACAAAAACACACTCCAAATGCTCACAATGCAAACAAATACAGAAACATGCCACAAAGACTCACAGCGCAAACAAATACAGAAACAAGCTGCAAATACTCACAATGCAAACAAATACAGAAACATGCTGCAAATACTCATAATGCAAACAAATACAGAAGCATGCTGCAAATACTCACAATGCAACCAAATATAGAAACAAACTGCAAATACTCACAACACAAAAAAACAGAAATGCACTGCAAATACTCAAAAACAAACAAATACAGAAACACGCTGCAATTACTCACAATACAAACAAATACAGAAACATGCTGCAAATACTCAAAAACAAACAAATACAGAAACATGCTGCAAATGCTCACAATGCAAACAAATACAGAAACATGCCACAAAGACTCACAGCGCAAACAAATACAGAAACAAGCTGCAAATACTCACAATGCAAACAAATACAGAAACATGCTGCAAATATTCACAATGCAAACAAATACAGAAGCATGCTGCAAATACTCACAATGCAACCAAATACAAAAACACACTCAAAATGCTCCCAATGCAAACAAATACAGAACCATGCCACAAAGACTCACAAAACAAACAAATACAGAAACAAGAAGCAAATACAATGCAAACAAATACAGAAACGCACTGCAAATACTCACAACACAAACATATACAGAAACATGCTGCAAATACTCACAATGCAACCAAATACAGAAACGAACGGCAAATACTCAAAAACAAATAGGAAAACCAGAGAGAAAAGGAGTGAATGAAAGCAACTGTCAGATGGAGGGAAACTTGAAGAGTGAACAAAATTACATTTAGGTTTTCTCTCTATTCTTTTGCAGTCTTTGTTGATTTTATGATTAAACAATGACTATCATGTCGCCTCTTCCTCATCCCTTTTTTCCTCCTGTCCTTCTGTTTTTCTGCTTCATTCTCATCAGATTGATCATCATTTATATGAAGTTGGCTGGCTAACTGGATGTCACATTGCACCGACATGATGAATGTTGCTGTGGCAATACTGCGTGTCCAATCAAATCAGCTTGTTTTATCAGGACTCATTGCACGCAGCAGGATAAATAACACAAAAGATTCCAGAAATAACATCTGATATCATAATTTTAAAGAGACACAGTCATTTTTTGATGTGCACTGCAGTAAATTCAGCACAACATCTGCATTTAAATGAAAAATCTACTCCACATCAACCCCACACTAGTTGTTTTTAGTTGTTGGACAATTTATTATAATTACTACAATAACTGGGGGAATAACAAAGCCAGGAAATGACTGATGTAGATGTGTTTATGTACAGCGGGTAAAATAAGTATTGAACACGTCACCATTTTTCAGGTGTGATTTTGCCCCATTTTTCCACACAGCCTTCAAATCTTGAAGGTTCTGTGGGCCTCTTCTATGAACTCTGATCTGTAGTTCCTTCCATAGATTTTCTATTGGATTCAAGTCAGGTGATTGGCTGGGCCATTCTAGCAGCTTTACTTCCTTTCTCTGAAACCAATTGAGAGTTTCCTTGGCTGTGTTTGGGATCATTGTCTTGCTGAAATGTCCTCCCTTGTTTCATCTTCATCATCCTGGTAGATGGCAGCAGACTTTTAGCAAGAATGTCTCTGTACATTTTTCCATTCATCCTTCCTTCAATTATATGAATTTTGCCAGTGCTACACCATGATGTTTTGGGGTGATGTGCAGTGCCATTTGACCTCCAAACATGGTGTGTATTATAGCATCCAAAGAGTAACATTTTTGTATCATCGGACCAGACTATATTCTCCCAGTATTTCACAGGCTTGTCTAAATGTTGTGCAGCAAACTTTAAATGAGCTTCAACATGCTTTTTCTTCAGCA
>NW_015505996.1:534972-549258 GCF_001515645.1 Sinocyclocheilus grahami
ACAATGCCATCAGTATGTTTTGCAACAATAAGGTTGCCAAGCTCTTGAGAAAGCTCTTTGCTTTTACCCATCATGAAATGTTTCTTGTGTGACACATTGGTAATAAAACACCTTTTTATAGGCCATCAGTTGAGACTGAACCAGCTAATATTAATTTCCACTGACAAGGGGCAGGATTGCCTTCTAATTACTGATATATTTCAGCTGGTGTCTTGGCTTTCCATGCCTTTTTGCACCTCCCTTTCTTCATGTGTTCAATACTTTTTCCCTGTGTCATTCCACTTTATTACACAGATCTTTATTTCTGAACTTATTTGTTTTGTTTTCTTTGTATGTATGGATTACTTGGGTTGTTACCGACATCTGGTGAAAATTTCATGTCAACAACACCTTTAGAAATAGATTTACTGAGAAAAATGGTGATGTGTTCAATATTTATTGTACCATCTGTATATATATCTCAATGATCAGATGTGTCTCTATTAGCAATCTCTTAAAGGGATTGTTTACATAAAAATTCTGACGGCATTTACTCACCCTCAAGTTGTACCAAACCTGTATGAATTTCTTTATTCTGTTAAACACAAAGAAGTATTTTGAAGGATGTTGGTAACCAAACAGTTGTTGGTTGTTGTTGTTTTTTTTTCAACATATGGAAGTCAATGGCTACTGTCATTTTGGGGTGAACTATCCCTTTAACTTTAACAATGTAATGTGAGTTATATGAAATTTCATAAATATTTATATTCTCTGTGAAATATGTTTAAAGTGCACTGCCAAATGTATTGTCAGGCATTTATGGTAAACTGAAATTTACTTTACTATATTTTCTAATAAAACTTATATTTCATGTACTTCAATACAGTATATTTGAAATTACACATTTGTAATGATGAAATTACGATTTAGTACATTTCACTTTAAATATAATATTGAATTACTGCACATGCTAAAGTTAAAATTACTGTATAATCAAGTATTGTGCTTTAGTCAGCATATCAAAATAAGTGTACTTCTATAAACATGATTTGATGAACATGATGATTTAAAATGTACTTTAAGGTACAACTTTTAATTTGACATTTTTTTACAAAGTGCAAGTATGTGTTAAGTGAAGTGACATGTGGCCAAGTATGGTGACCCATACTCAGAATTAGTGCTCTGCATTTACCGATCCAAAGTGCGCACACGCGCACGCGCACACGCACACGCACACGCACACGCACACGCGCACACGCACACCCGGAGCAGTGGGCGCCCAGGGCGCAGTTGGGGGTTCGGTGCCTTGCTCAAGGGCACCTCAGCCGTGGTATTGAAGGTGGGAGAGAGCGCTGTACATTCACTCCCCCCACCTACAATCCCTGCCGGTACGAGACTCGAACCCGCAACCTTTGGGTTATGAGTCTGACTCTCTAACCATTAGGCCACGACTTCCCTTAAGTTAAGAAACAGTCATAAATATATAATCTTTTTAAGTACACTTAATAGGCCTTTTATTTCAGTAATATTAGATTATCTACTTTTACAGTTGTGTAACACCATTACACTGGCTAGGAGAAAATTAATTAAAGTAAATAAACTTCATGTTCTCAGTGGAAGGAAACAGCAATCTCAATAATGGAAAAAAAACAATAACAACTATTTACAATGTAGCACGATGTATTAACAGTAGCTAATTTGTATTATGACAGAAAATACCAACAATAATCAGTAAGACTCTGAATATACAAAAGTTATGATTGTAAGAAATGAGTAAAGTCAATGTTATACAGTGCATGTATTGAAGGTCATTATTAAATTAAATGCCATTGATTTGTCATTACAGAAATCTGTTGTCCCAAATTATTTGACTTGTACTTGTTAGCCTTCCCTTACCAAAAAGTAGTATACTTCAAGTTTATTTTATTAAGTAAACTTAAGTAAAGTTCAAGTATATATTTAAGTATACTTTATGTAGCAAGTAATCTCAGTGTACTAGTAGTATACTTGTAAGTGTACTATTTCAGTACTCCTTGGGACTAAATTGGCCCACTTTCTAGTATATAAAAGTATACTTTAAGTATAACAGTAGTAAACTTTGAGTACACTACTAGTTTACATCTAAGTTGTTAGTTTGTATTGCAACTATACTAAAAGTGAACTTATAGGTATATACTGATAGTTTACTAATTAATACTATCTAATTACTAATTGATTCGATCAACACCTCAAAGTTTGACAGTCATTATTACCTCTTCATTGGTCAACATTTTATTCCATAACGTTACACAGTTTTGATGCTGTTCTATGTCTGATGATCATGTTAGAATACATGTGGAAGCATCTGTTGTTTCGGTTTCTTCTTCACTTGTGTTTTTTTTTGGAAATTCTGTATAGAAGATGTGGACTAGTGCCCTCTACCGTATAACAATGAAAACACAGATTCTCGGAGCACAAGTATAGCTCAAATATATTTAGACTTTTTCTAAGAATAAGTCAAGTATACTTAAAGGTCCCATATTGTCAAAACTGAAATTTCCTTGCTTTTTTCACGATAAATGAGGTCTAGGGGCTATTTAACTAACATATAAGTTTCAAAACAGTCAGTCCACAGTAAAATTCTCACAGCCTGCATAAAGTAGCTGTGATTTTTCACGAACCGTTGTGACTTCTGTAAAAAGTTGACGTCAGAACTACACAGTCACCGCCTTCAGTCACCACCCCGAGCACTGCCCACAGTCCCAGTACCACTCTCCTTTTGCCAAACCCCCAGACAACATCGCGTCCACATGGAAACGGAAACATGTCAAAAAAGGTTAACTTTAACCACGAAACCAGATCGGCCGTTAAAAAAACTATTTTTACAGCTACATTATTGTTCCAGCCACAATTTATCACAACAATGTATATACAATTACAAATGATTATATATAAATCGTCAGTTTGTTGTTTTACACACATGCACACAGACATTATTTCATACACAACATAGTCGTGAGATGCAAGAAACATAGGCATATGGCAATAAATCTGTAGACGCGCCCATAACAACAAAAGACAATTTATTGAACCTCAACTTTATCGAACATTTTCTAATAAGAAATGTGCGCTGCAAACTCGAGCATTTTTGATGATCGTTACTGTCCAGTCTGCTCATTTTATCGCATTTAACCACAGCTGTCGTCGGTTTTTTGTCTGGCAGTGGCAGCAGATATGCGATCAAATTTCTAATTTGAGGCTGTATTACATCGATTCTGGCACCCAACATCACAACAAGATGATATTTTAAGCTCCTTACATAGCCGAATCTGCGCTGGTTTGAATGGGCCGCCTCCAGTTTCCCCTTTGGTTTGCTGCCTCCAGCTAGCGCTGTGACGTCGGCTGACCCTAGTTACCTGTGGTTGGCCTGGCTGTGCATCACTCAGAAAACAACAGGCCAATCAGAAGAGAGGCTCATGAATATTAATTAGATAGGCCAAAATCGACCTGTTCTCAGCAGAGCTCCTGAGAGAGGAGCTGTAAAAATATATTGAGATGGTTTTTGGCACTTATACCGCAAATATATATTCCTGAGGACATCAAAACCTAAAATAAAATTCCAGAAAGGTGTAAAATATGTGATCGTTAAATGTAATTGTAAGTATATTTCTGAGAAGTACATAAAGCCCATGTCTGAGAAGTACATAAAAAGTAGACTGAAAGTATACTTTCCTATTTTTTGTTTAAAAGAAGCATACTAATAGCACAATTGAATAAACTTCTTTTTTTGTAAGGGTTAGCCACCCTCCAAGATCGCTTTGGAATCAAAATTGATTGTTTGGTGTAAATTAGCTATAGCTTTCAGCGTTAACTGGAATTCGAAGAGGAGACAGGTAGTTAGCAGACATCAATGCACAAGCCATTATGGTGATCTATAGACAGTGAAGATGCTGGAAATCTACAAGCGAGAGGAAATGTGTGTCTGTGTGAAGCACCACAATTGTGTGTGTTTGTTCTCCTTGGATAACAAAAAGGAGGAACCAAGGACTGTCACAAATGTCACAGAATACGACAAGTGTAATAAAAGACTTTACCTTTAATATTACCACTTTTAATACAATTCTGAAAATATTTGAGTTTAACAAGATGTGACAGTCATTTTGACTATTTGGAAATGCTGCTGAAGCCCTATAATTTTATTTTAGACAGTATGAAGCCAATTCAATTAGTAATGATAACTGGAAGTTAATTGTCCATGACAGTTAACAACTGACAAACTAAGAAAGATTTATTTCCCTCTCAGCTATTGATGTTAAATTTCCAAAGACATTTGGAAGAATCATAACATTTCACAGATGTATGCACCTGGTGTAATCATACTGTACAGCAGATGAACAGATTTCATCCTCATTGTTGTAAAAATGATCAAATGTAAGTCACAACTCAGCTTATGCTGCATGCATATTATATTGTCCATGTGGCTGTTTTGTTATGCTGTTAATCTTATTGTATTTCCACTATAATATTCATAGTTATTTTCATTAGCTATTCTCCTACCAGTGGTTAAATGCGTAACCCAGAAATGAGTTCGCATTTTAGCACTTCCAGTTCCATTCTCGAGATATTTTCATGTATTATTCTACGATATAAAATACACCAGTAATACCCCTTGAGATTTTTTTAAAGCTTTTATTGTCTTAAAAAAAGGCTGTCGCTAACAAGTGGCTAAACGGGAGTGCAGAGGTTTTCTGGGACATTAAGCATGGTAGTTTAGTTCATTTATAGCCTACATTTAGCTTTTTATTTCTGCAGATTGTATTTCATTTCATAATATGTAATTCATATGTTGAAGTGGTAGGATTCTTACAAAACATGTAAGAATCATACACATTTGTTGGTCACAGAGTGTACCAGAGTGTACAGAGTGTTACAGAGTGTAAGCAGGGTGATGCTAACTTTCGGGTTGGCCTACAAAAATAAATAATCACTAAAGAAATACTTCAAAATGCAACAATTAATAATATTAGTAAAAAACTTCAAAAGTAAAAATTCAAAGAAATGGGAAATGTTGAACTATTTTTAGCTTTGGTACTATAATACATGTAACGTAAAAGGCATTAATTTACATATTTTCATGAATAAGACTAAATGGAATGGTGGGACTGACTTCATTTTTTAATGACTGCCACTGTGAAGCAGACCACAAACAAGCTTCTGCTTTAAAATCTAATGAAGTTGTTTAACAGACCGAGATGAAGTTGCTTCCTACCACTTGTGTGATTTTAATGAGGAATATGAATAATAAAGAATCGCGTGTAGTAGTTGTTGCAGTTGTGCCCTGATTCTGTCTGATCCCCACTCTTGAACTCTGAGCAAGAGAGCATGCTGGGATATTAACCACTCAGGAAGACGATGAGGTCATCCCTCTGGACAGAGCCCTCGGGGCCTACAACATGATTGGTTCTGACAGCCCCCCGGCCCAGTGGGACAGAATTCATGTCATCCGGTCCTAAAAGAAGAGCAGCGGCTTGACTGTGAAGTCCCAAGATCGTGAAGAGTTTGTCTGTTGACCCTGACTGAACCTGTCAGAAGAATGATTTCTGAACTTGTAAAGAGAGCCGGAGTGAGAGACATAAAGCTGAAAAACAATCTGTTTGAATGATTACCTTGAGTTTTTTTTTTCCACATCAAAAAATGACTTTTTCCATTTTCTAAACCTTAGTATGATACAACATTTACATAATCTTATAGGCATGTTTAAAAACATAAACTCATAAAAAGCCATGGAAACTATTCTACTAACATCCTAAATTTAATTAATTTTGGTATGAGATATGTTAACAATATATTAGCTTAAAATAATTTTTTTTAAGATTTTTAATTCTTAAAAAAAATCTTCAGAATTAGGTGTCTGATGGTTTATAGACTTTGTGATTTGTGGTCTCTTTGTGATGTTTTGCAGATGTTGCTTCTTTTTCACGTGTGGCAGTATATCTCATCCCCTCAATTTTTTTTTCCAACCGATGGGGTACAGTTTTAACAGGCAGTTTGAGGAATGCCATGTTTCTCCGAGAGATGTCTTTAGTGCTGCCCATTTAAATGTAGGAAGCTGCATCTCCATTTCTGAGCTGTGATTCAGATGAGACTTTGAGCACAGGAGATTTTCTTAATAAATCTTTCTGAACAATTTAAAAAAATGACACAGGAAACGTGTCACCTAGACATGATTGCAAGGTAACTGTACAGCTTTGGTCGAAATATACTGTCAATGTGTCTGGGTATCTTGCATTTGCCTAGGTTTTTACGAGTTCTGTTTGAATATATTTTAAAATTAATTTATTCCTGTGATGAGAAAGTTACATTTTCAGTCTTCAGTGTCACGTGATCCTTCAGAAATCATTCTAATATGCTGCTCAGAAAACATTTATTATTAGTAGTATTAAAAAACATTTTACTGCTTGCAACCGACTTGCAAGTAGCAAATCATTGCTGTAATTTTTTTTAAAATAGGGCATCGCTGCTTTGCAAGTAAGTAGTAGGACATAATTACAACTTTTTCTGCCATAAAGTGTGAAAGCTGAATTTTGTGAGCTACTTTTTTCCCTTCAGTTTTCTGTTACGGGCAGTACGTTATCTGGAGCATTTAAGAGCCTTGACTCCATTAACTTTAATTGAAGCTTCATGGCTAGAACAATTTAAAAAAATGACACAGGAAACGTGTCACCTAGACATGATTGCAAGGTAACTGTACAGCTTTGGTCGAAATATACTGTCAATGTGTCTGGGTATCTTGCATTTGCCTAGGTTTTTACGAGTTCTGTTTGAATATATTTTAAAATTAATTTATTCCTGTGATGAGAAAGTTACATTTTCAGTCTTCAGTGTCACGTGATCCTTCAGAAATCATTCTAATATGCTGCTCAGAAAACATTTATTATTAGTAGTATTAAAAAACATTTTACTGCTTGCAACCGACTTGCAAGTAGCAAATCATTGCTGTAATTTTTTAAAAAATAGGGCATCGCTGCTTTGCAAGTAAGTAGTAGGACATAATTACAACTTTTTCTGCCATAAAGTGTGAAAGCTGAATTTTGTGAGCTACTTTTTTCCCTTCAGTTTTCTGTTACGGGCAGTACGTTATCTGGAGCATTTAAGAGCCTTGACTCCATTAACTTTAATTGAAGCTTCATGGCTAAATGAGCCAACAGGGGCCAAACAGATAGTAAAAAGAGGTCATCTATATTAGACCCACCTGCTAAAGAGGGATACGGCTCTCGATTATCTTACTGTTTTTACAATATGTGTAAAAAAAAGCAGTTTCTCAGTTTCTCTACGTTCAGTGTTTGCGAAGGTAATGAAACAGTTAAACATCAAACATCAGGTATCCAGTGCATATCACCCTCAGTCGCAAGGCGCTATCGAACGTTTTCATCAAACACTAAAGTCGATGCTCCGAACCTTTTGCGTGGAACATGAAAAAGAATGGGATGAACACAACCCGCTCTTGTTGTTTGCAGTACGTAATACCACTCAAGCATCCCTTGGATTTAGTCCCTCCGAGTTAATTTTTGGACACACTGTTCATGGTCCATTGAAAATTTTGCAAGAGCATCTTTCATCTAGTCATCCGTCTTCAACTACCAATGTCTTTGATTATGTCAGTGTGTTTTGCGAACGCTTGCATACAATGTGGAAGTTAGTGAAACATTCGCTCAGTTTTGTGCAAAACAAATGAAATCTCACTATGACCAGAAGGCTGTATCGCAATCATTTCAGACTGGAGATAACGTTCTCATCTTACTTCCAGTGCCAGGTTCAGCACTCCAAGCTAAGTTCACTGGTCCTTACGACATCAAGGAGAAGCTAGGAGACACTGACTATGTAGTTGATACCCTTGACCGCAGAAGAAAGTCACATTAATATGCTTAAAGCATACGTGTCATGTTCTGATTCTGAGGTTAGTATGCCCGTTGCTACTGTTGTACCAGCTACTATGTCACTGTCAGAATACTCACCCGAAAGTAATGGTTTGAAAATGAATAGTGCATCATTCTTGTCAGCTCATTTGCCAAATTCTGAGACTTTGTTGAATTTGTCAGAAAAGTTGTGACATTTGCCTGTATCTGCTCAGGCGGATATTTCCAACCTAATTAATAAGTACCCGACTTTGTTTAATGACCTTCCTTCAACTACCCATGTTATAGAACACGATATACAGTGGTGTGAAAAAGTGTTGGCCCCCTTCCTGATTTCTTATTTTTTTGCATGTTTGTCACACTTTAATGTTTCAGATCATCAAACAAATTTAAATATTAGTAAAAGATAACACAAGATGCAGTTTTTAAATGAAGGTTTTTATTATTAAGGGAAAACAAAATCCAAAACTACATGGCCCTGTGTGAAAAAGTGTTTGCCCCCTAAACCTAATAACTGGTTGGACCACCCTTAGCAGTAACAACTGCAATGAAGCGTTTGCGATAACTTGCTATGAGTCTGTTACAGCACTGTGGAGGAATTTTGGTCCACTCATCTATACAGAATTGTTGTAATTCAGCCACATTGGAGTGTTTTCGAGCATGAACTGCCTTTTTAAGTTCATGCCACGGTTCACATGCCCCAGTTAAACAGTTAACCGTCATAAATCGTGTTAACCCAGTTAAAAGAGAACTAATGAAGCAGGAAACTCAGTACTTGCTAGAACACAATTTAGCAGTTCCTAGTGCCAGTCCCTGGTGTTCACCATGTCTACTTGTCCCTAAGTCAGATGGGACCTCCAGGTTTTGTACTGAAAGAGCGATTTCTTGGAATTAATTTCTTTTTCTTTAAAAAAAATTCCACAAACATCAGATTAACTACAGTACCATAGAAAAAGAAGCCCTCGCCTTAATTCTCGCTCTTCAACATTTTGAGGTCTATGTTGGCTCCAGTTCGCAACCCGTTATGGTTTATACTGACCATAACCCTCTTGTATTTCTTCAACGTATGTCTAATGCTAATCATCGTCTTATGCGCTGGTCACTAATCTGCCAAAGTTACAACTTGGTGATCTGTCATAAAAAGGGTATCGACAATGTGATTGCTGATTCACTGTCTCGTGTTAATCAGTAAATTTATTTTGTGGGTGGGGGGGTTATGAGCCTAAGAGCCTAATTTGCTCGTTGTGTCCATTCTGCCCTCTTGTGTTCTCTCTGTGTATGTGTGTGTTTGTGTTTCAGATGGGCAGTTCCTTGAGATAATTTGTTGGAGGCTGTGATTGGTTCTCCTCCTCACCTGACCCAGATATAAGGACTGCCCCAAACATTCAATCGGGGCCATGATTGTGCCATTGTGTGTGACTCTGTAGTTTGCCTTTGTGCCTTGCCATCGTCGTTCCTTTAAAACTTTGAGTGTCTTACCGGAGAGATAGTGTGTGGGTGCTTAAGATTGTGAGTATGACTGTAATTTTGTGATATTATTTTTTGTTTCCATTCTGTGATATTCCTTGTTAACTTGACCCTCGCCTGATTGACTACGATTTTGGATTCCGATTGTGAATTGTTGGCTGGTAATTTGTATATATCTTTTGTAAGTATTTTGTAAATACGTTTTGGCAAATTGAGGGATGTAGGGGGTTAGATGCCATTTTAATTAGAAACCTATTTTCACATTGTTTTTGGTTTAGGGAGTCAGGTAAGTTGAAACTGTATTTTTGTTTTCTTTAATTTTGAGTTAGGAAGTGTAGAGGGTTAACAAAAGGATCATTTTTGTTTGTTATTTTGGCCTTGTCTGCTCCTGACGCAAAACCCTTATTTGTAAATAAATTATTGTTATTCAACATCTCCCTGGTATTGAGACTCTCTTCCTTTTCCTGTTACGGCTGACCCCTAGCGGTCGTAACCCCTAAACATGAAATTTTTGACCTCATATTAACTGACAAAATGCATGTAATATTTTAAGAAAAAAAATCACACTGTAACACAATTAAAAATTAATTCATGATAAAAATAGTGATCACAACAAAAGATATATACTTAATTGCAATCAAATGAGAATGTATAAATTCATATTAAATGCAATAACTTTAGGCCCACTTAAGTAGGACTTAAGCACATCTTAATATCAGAGATGGAAACTCGAGTCTGCGACTTCGACTCGAGTCGCACTGAAGTCGCAGAACTAAAGACTTGTGTAGCGAATCAGCTCATGGAGAAATATGAATAATTAATCATAACTAGTTATAATTAATTATAAATATTTAGATCCGCTGTAGATATTTACTTGACCTCTCAGGGTCAACTGTCTGTGAATTCTAAGAACATTAATTTCCTGGTTGAGGGAAATAACTTTCTTACTGTACAATTCTACACAGAGCTTGTAGCATAAATCTGCATGATTAAGTGACTCCAGTTATGAGCAAACCATGAACAACATCAAGTGTGATACAAGTAAGACTTTAACTACATAAACACTTAAACTCTCTCAGAATGGGCTTGTCCAATGAGAAAGGCTGACATCCCAAGCGGGAGGTTGGACATACTGGGGATTTTTATGACCCTTTGTGTGAAAGCATGGTAATTTGCATATGGAACTTGAATCGAAATTACTAATGATTCTAAGAACACTAATATATTGCCTATGTACCAACATATAATATACACTCTCGTTTAGATCATCAGAAGGCAAATTCATAGTGTAAGGGAAACAGGTCAATTTAGCTCAAAGGGAATCATTTAAGATTTTAAAGGGAACTCCACCAATAATATGTAAGGGAATTTGGACAGAATCACTGTTTTACGGCTGATCACTGAGACGGCGAGCGATTCAGTGAAAGAGCCATATGACATAAATTCTGCAATGGATATTTATATCCGAAATATAGTGAAAACACTATTAATTAGCATAGTAACAAGATCGGCAACAAGATCGTCAGTTTAAGACATTAAAGCACAAAACACAAGATACTTCTCTTTTCAATATAAATAAGGCTTTATTGGATAAATCTAAGACATAAACTAATCTAACACACGCATTCACACAAGTTGCAGAAAGAGAGAAAGTATTTGAAAACTCACTCTGAAAAGTAAGTCATGCTTTCATTCTATGAAGTTTAGCCTAATGCTAACTAGAAATATTGTTTTTAGGTTTCTTACATTTATAGTTTTGTTTTTACGGATTTTGTCACCTCATAATTACAAAAATTTGAGAACTATTTCCCAAACGTGAGTAACAAGATAGTTCCTCAGAAAGCTCAACGAGGCGTGTTTTCTCACGTCTTTCAGTAAAACATAAAAAATAAAAAATGTAAATACATATATGAAGTAAGTTATAAGTTACCTTTGTCATGCATATGGGGATTTCATAGATGTTACCACAAATATGGTTACATTATTTGTTGCATAATATGGATTACCACTATAGTGAGTAATCATAGCAACAAAAATGTAAAATTTAAAAATATTGGAAAACTAATTGTAAGCCATTTTATAACACTTAAAATAATGTTAACATAGCACACAGTTTACATTGTTTTATATGATTTTATAAATAAAAAGGAAAGTTGATTTTATAAATAAAAAGAAAAGTCTTGCAAATCTTTTTTTCCAGGTTTATTCCAGGTTCGCTGAATTCACCAAAGCAAAAGTAGTTAACTTTGCAGCACAGGATCAACTGGGCAGAGCAGCATCGACTCGTGAAAGTGACGTGATATGTGGCCAAGTATGGTGATCCATACTCGGAATTAGTGCTCAGCATTGATCCCATCCAAAGTGCACACGACTTCCCCAGCCACGACTTCCCACATGCTCCCCTGTGCGTTCTTGAGCAGCACAGGTATCCAAATATACAGCCAAAGTCATCCCAGGCAGAAGGCCATAACAGAAGCTATACTACAGGATCTGATAATTTCCTGTAACCTGCCTCTGTCCTTAGTGGACAACCCTCACTTCAGGAATTTCATGTCAGTAGTGGACAATAAATACAGTCCAGTTAGTAAAAAAAAAAAAAAGAGATGTAAACCAGTCTGTCAGAGCAGAGCTTATGTGCTACATTCAGACATCTTCTAATGAAGAAGCTGTTGATTGCCTGGAGTTTTGGAGAGTCCATGACAAAGACTTTCCAAGGCTTAAGCAGGTAGCTATGAGAGTGTTGGCAGTTCCTGCTTCCAGTTACACTTCCAGTGTAAAGGGTGTTTAGTCACGGGCGCCTCATTATGCATCCTCATCAATCCAGGCTAGATCTTTACTCACTGTATAAAAAAACAGGACTGTGTAGATTTTAGTATTGTATGCACATTTGTGCATTGAATTTGTCAGAAAATGTAATGCAAATGTAATTATCTATTTTCTGTAGCTTTTAAATCACAATTCCATGAAAAAATTAAATAAAAAAAGTATTCATTGCATACCGTATTTCTCATTAATATTTAGAGGAATTTTTGTGTAAATTGATTAATATAGGTTTATGCACTGACGATGGAACTAAATGACAAAAAAATCATTTATATTTCCTGAATTTTCTATAAATAGGCCTATGCTTTCTTTTATTTTTAGTTTTAGAACAAATGTAACAGTTTTGTACATTCTTGATTCTGTATAAAAATAAATGAATGACTCAAGTTTGTGTGCTTTATTAGACACTTTTTTTCAGACATTCTGTAGAAGCAATTAGTTTTAATATTTCAAAACTGATTTAGCCTCATACACTGTTAATTACAATGACTAGCCAAAATAACTATAGTTAAAAATAGAACAAAGACTTGAGACGTGACTTGGATTCCACTTTAAAGACTTGAGACTTGACTTAGACTTGACCTCAAAGACTTGAGACTTGACTTGGACCTCAGAGACTTGTGAACATGTCTGCTTTATATACAATTTCATAATTACTTAAGTTGTCTGTGAAATATGACTGAAGTGTACGGTTGACAAGCATTTATGGTTAACTACAATATATACCTAAATGCCATTTCTGTTGAGACTTGTCATGTCATGACATCTGTAATCACACATTTGTAATGATGAATTTGCAATGTAGTATATTTAAAATATTCCAAATTAACTAAATATTAACTTTAAATGTAATATCAAGTAAATCACTTTAGTTAAAATTATAATCAAGCATTTTAATAAGTACTTTATATGTGCTTACATCAAAATAATTGTACTTTTATAAAGCATGAAAAAAGTGTACTTTAAACTTTTAATTTGCCATTGTTACAAAGCACAAAACATCAGCATCAACTTTAAGTACACTTAAGAAATTTTGATAATTTTGATGGTTTGTTTTTCAAGTTGAAATGGAAAAAAAGCAGAAAGGAGAAAATGGCTCCTTTATTTGTTTGCTCAGAAAAACGAAAAAATTAGATTTGGGCTTAATTTTTAGTTTTTTGAATAAACCACTGAACCACTGTTTTTTGAATGTTAAATGAAAACGGGCTGGGTGAATCCGTGTATCATTTGATCATTCGTTTTTTGATTTAATATTGAAAGTAGAAAAATGATAAAACGGCTCCTTTTCCGTTTTTTTGTTTTTTTCCAAAAACCGAAAAAAGGAAAATTCATCTTAAATTTTCGTTTTTCGTTCATGGATGGAAAAATGAATAAACAGCTTGAATATTGGATTTCTACATGTGGGCGGGAATTAAACGCCCCTTACTGCTGATTGGTCAGCTGAAGAGCAAACCGTGCCGTCATCAGTTCTTCTGCAGTATCACGCAGCAGAATAATAGTCCTCCACTGCTGCAGTTGTACGGATTCTTAACACATTTATTGCAAATATATTTAATCTTTTTTCATCAAACAAACAAGCTAATGAATAGCTCGACACAACTCATACTGGGGCAGAGTCTAGACAGGGCTTTCTTCTGTGTAGATATAAATGATATTCTTTGCATCAGCTGGGCATGGCAGGTGTCATAGCCTACCCTGCTCACCCAGTAAGTCTGTTTGTTTGTTTAATTAAGAAATTAATTAATTAATTTGTTTCAAAATAAATATTTTAAACACTAAGACAAAAAGGAAAGAATAATAAATTGGCTTGGGTATATACAGGCAAGAACTGTCATTCTGACTGACAAACGGAGAACAACAGATATTAAATAGCCTACTGTTAGAGTTATATAATGTAGTCTTGTGTTTTATTAAAATTGATTATAATTGATATCTCAAAAGGATATGCACTTGTGCACAGCGTGAGCTACTGCGCACTCGCACTGCAACGCAAGTGTTCATAAAATATAATAACTTGCCATTTCGGTTTGTTTCTCACCAAACCCTCAGTATACCTTCAGAATGCTTGGAATATACACCACGAGATGCATAGGATTATTTTACGACAGATATGCATCCGCTT
>NW_015505996.1:549990-559023 GCF_001515645.1 Sinocyclocheilus grahami
TGTCATAGCCTACCCTGCTCACCCAGTAAGTCTGTTTGTTTAATTAAGAAATTATTTAATTTGTTTCAAAATAAATATTTTAAACACTAAGACAAAAAGGAAAGAATAATAAATTGGATTGGGTTGACCTATGTTCACGCAAGAACTGTCATTCTGACTGACAACCGGAAAACAACAGATATTAAATAGTCTACTGTTAGAGTTATATAATGTAGTCTTGTGTTTTATTAAAATTGATTATAATTGATATCTCAAAAGGATATGCACTTGTGCACAGCGTGAGCTACTGCGCACTCGCACTGCAACGCAAGAGTTTCATAAAATATAATAACTTGCCATTTCGGTTTGTTTCTCACCAAACCCTCAGTATACCTTCAGAATGCTTGGAATATACGCCACGAGATGCATAGGATTATTTTACGACAGAATTTTACGACAGATATGCCTCGGCTTAAAAAAAAAAAGTCACCATTCTCTGCCATTAAATTGGCAAGTGCCAGCAGGACATTTGTGTGTTATTAAGTAATAAGCCTTTAGAACAACATTAAGGTGAGTAGTCACTCTAGTTCACACAGTTCCAATAAATTGCGATGGGTTATTATATTTTATGAAACTCTTGCGTTGCAGTGCAAGTGTGCAGCAGCTCACGCTGCACACAAGTGCATATCCATTTGAGATATCAATTATAATCAATTTTAATAAAACACAAGACTACATTATATAACTCTAACAGTAGGCTATTTAATATCTGTTGTTCTCCGTTTGTCAGTCAGAATGACAGTTCTTGCGTGAACATAGGCCTATATATACCCAAGCCAATGTATTATTATTTCCTTTTTGTCTTAGTGTTTAAAATATTTTATTTTGAAACGAATTAATTAATGACTTAATTAAACAAACAGTGTTACTGGGTGAGCAGGGTAGGCTATGACAGCTGTCATATCATACCCTGCCATGCCCAGCTGATGCAAAGAATATAATTTATATCTACACAGAAGAAAGCCCTGTCTAGACTCTGCCCCAGTATGAGTTGTGTCGAGCTATTCATTAGCTTGTTTGTTTGATGAAAAAAGATTAAATGTAGTTGCAATAAATGTGTTAAGAATCCATACAACTGCAGCAGTGGAGGACTATTATTCTGCTGCGTGATACTTTGGAAGAACTGATGAAGGCACGGTTTCATCTTCGGCAGACCAATCAGCAGTAAGGGGCGTTTAATTCCCACCCACGTGTAGAAATCGAATATTCAAGCTGTTTATTAATTTTTCCATCCATGAACGAAAAATTTAAATTTAAGCTGAATTATCGTTTTTCGTTTTTTGGAAAAAAAACAAAAAACCAAAAAAGAAGCCGTTTTCTTGTTTTTCTACTTTCAATATTAAATCAAAAAACGAATGATCGAATGATACACGGATTTTACATGGACCCCCGTGTCAAATACCCTACCAAATTTGTCATAAAACTACATGAACACACTGATAATGAACTGAAAACAAGTGAGTTTTTGCTTTTAGAGGAAACTTTGTGGAGAGTAAAATAAAGGCAGAATAAAATAAATGCATGAATTGTTACTATAATTTTAGGCATAACATCCAAAAATGGATGAACTAGTCAAAGTAAGGAGCTCACTCACTCGAACAGTACTGCTTTCAGTCACATTGAATCAAAATGAACTAGAAATGATGTGTAAAAAGTAAAAAAGTAAAAAAAAAACTGAATTTGGAGCGAGGGCTTTGCTTTTTCATTTCAGAAGTCGACCACACACTGCTGCTAGATAATATCAGCTGCCTTCAGCAGACCTCTCTCGTCTCTGCGAGGGGGTGAGACTGAATAGATGATTGAAGCTTGAACTGTAATATTAAGGTGTCAGTTTGAGGTCCAGCACTCGTGTCTGTAGTCATGGTGAAAGCTCTGTCTGGGGCTGAACTGGAGTAATTGGGGCTCATCAGCAGATTGCTGTTGGTAGAGTCTGTTAGGGCAGGAGTGTGATTGAGGACAGACTGGAGCTGTAATACCAGCTAATTAGCAGCTGTGTAAAACAGTTTCTCAAACATTGTCAGCCCTCTACTGCACAGCAATAGAGCTACATTTAACAGGCCCTCCAGACTCTTCATTAGCTCCTCTCACCCTAACAGAGAGATAAAGCAGGGTCACGTCTCGTAAAGCATTGACTTTTTCTCTAAAGATGTTAAGGATTTGAGATTTTACCAGCCTCACAGTAGGAAAAGTGTGAATGTGTGTGCATCTTTTTCTTTATAAATACATATTTATATAAATAAAATATAATATTATGAGATTTTGACCTCAGCCAAAAATTTGCTCTGGAACAAATAATAGATTAATGAGACCAAAGACTGCCTGTAAGATTTAGCCAAAACTAATTATATCTCATGTTTAACCACTATAGAGACATCTGAGCCAGCAGCAAATTCCAGAAGATCTGGCTGAGGTGAGGCTGCTCTCAGCATGAGGGCTGAACGGCCACTGTAGCCCTGAAGCTCACATCTCTGGAAACACTGAAGCAAATGTTCAATTAGACGATATCTTTATTAACAAACCGCCTATTAGAAGTCTAAACAACTACATTCTCGTTAAAACTACATTCCGTGACACAAAAACAATATTATTTATAAAATTATTGTGGATTTGGGCATCCACCAAGAAACTCACTGTGAAAAATACCACAAGTGGAGTGATACAAACGGTGAAACGGTTAGAGTTCTGATGTCACTTGAATATTGCACTACTCTCAGCCAATCAGATTCGAGGACCAGAAAGAACTGTTGTATAAATGCAGAAACAAATGGCAAACTACAGCACCTCGGTCAGGAAGAGTTTTGGACACCCCTGGCTTATAGAGGTAAACAAAATAGCTTTTTAAAAGTTTGTTAAATATGTTTGTGGAGTATGTCATTTTATTTCTAATATACTCCGTACTCTTGTTCCGTACTCTTCTGACAATAGTCCAAATGGAATTTTCTAATGAACTTTGACACTTTGACATGTTCATTGTAGTCAGTCTCAAGCTGTTGCAGTGCGTTGTGATGCGACAATGATTGTGCCCAGTAAAGACACAATGTATGTGCCTGCAGTATCACAGAAACTTTATTTTGGACATGAGGGTCTTTGCAGTGTTTAGGACAGGGCTGCACCTGGAGGGCCAAAATCCTGCAGACTATGGTTCCAACCAGCTCCAACTTGCTTGCCTTGAAGTTTCTAGTGAGTCGGAAGACCTTGATTAGCTGGTTCAGGTGCGTTTAGTAAGGGTTAAAACAAAACTGCAGGACAGTGGCCCTCCAGGAACAAGTTTGGACACCCTGGTTTAGGACAGTGAATTTGGGAATGGAAATATGCACATTGTCATTATCTCAGCTGTGCAAACATGCTCTCGATCATCAGACTTAGAAGAAAGACAGCTGAAGCTGCACAATGTGCTGAATATTGTAATTTTCTGAAGTTTAGTCAATTAGGAAAAAATTTTTTAGTTACTATACTAGAAGCTATGGTGTGTTTAGGCAGACACGTTGCATATCATATTCCAAGCAAAACAGAGAAACAAGAAAATGTTTTTATGGAATTGGCTTTTAAAAAGTGTTAAACTCCGAAATCAACTGACTTCCAAATTAGTTCAGTTGCTTCACTGAAAGCACCATTTCAAAACATTGTTATTTTCAACATGTGATGTTTTTTCTTCTGATTTTGGCCATCCAGTACTCTTTTTTCTTAACGTTTAAATGTGTGCTACATAGGCTACGTTTACACGACAACGATGTAGTCAAAAACGGAAACGTTTTTCCCTTGCGTTTTTTAAAAGTTTCACATATACACGACAACGTTTTCAAAACAATTCGCGTTTACACATATCCGCGAAAACGGCCAAAAATGCTGTATTTCGTATGCCAGGCCAGTAGTTGGCGCTGTCACCTTGCTAGTACTATGCACGCACATGACGTCACCGTTTTGAAAGATTCCCATTTTGGGTGTTTACACGGAAATGACAACAGTGGTGTTTTCAAAAACTTGCACTTTGAAACCCGTTTTCAAAAACATGCATTTTCAGTCCCCAAAACGCCATTGTCGTGTAAACGAACAGGTAAACCGCATACAAAGTTTCCAGTTTTTGGCTGAAAACGTTGTCGTGTAAACGGCCCCTTATATTGAATAAGGTTCAGCAGCTGTGTCAACTGCACACTGTAGTCTCATAATATTGTCTGTAAAGGCTGGTTCATGTGCTTCTGTTAGTGCTGCCTCCCTGCAAAAATCCCAACTGCCCTTCTTTAATTCAACATGTTATGAATTAAATCATTTTCTCTTTGCCAAATCTATTTTTGAATAGTTTCGATTAAAGCCCCACTCCTATACAGCTTAAAGCCGAGAGCTTTTCACAAGGACAATAGCCGATAGTCTCCAAGAAGCTGAGAGAGGCCGTGATTTCTTCAGCTCAAACCGCCATGAATCATGTTAAATATTACATGAAGGCTGAGTGTCTTTCTGGCAGCCTGAGAGTGGTTCAGTTTCAGTGAATCCTGCTCGTCTGAATCCTGGGTACATTGAGACACTGCCTCAGTTAAACACCTCTAAACAGAGCTTAAAGAAATCCAGGCTAATTGCACTGCAGATTGTCAGTGAGATTTCACAGAAGTGCAGCTGGATTCAGGCCAATGGTAGAGGGTGTTATACACTAATAACCTGAAGCAGCTGGTTTCATATTGGGCTTGAGTCCAGATATTTCATAATAAAGACCATTGAGTGGATAATTAGTGATGGAGTGGTACCAATCCAATCTTTTTTTGTGAATCATTGGGGAATTTGTATGAAATTGTATGATTTGAGTCGTACAAAAACATATTTAGGGAAAAAAAAAAAAAAAACAAGTAGTAAGCAGATTGTACAAATGAGATGTACAAATGTACAAATATTTGTCACCATTTCACCCAAAAATAAAATAGTCATGAATTGGTAGTACACACTTTCATCCAAAGTACACTTTAATTAGTTTAGTTTTTACATGTTGTGTTATGCTGCAAGTATCCATTGTAAACACTGTGTCAATTGTTTGCATGTTGCTTGGCAAACATAATCTCATGAGAAAATGTAACTATATTATGTTTTGGTGAGGTTTTGGCAAATGAGTGTGAATTTGAGTTGCATAAAACATGGTATGGTATCTACCAAAATCTACCAAATCTACCAAAATTAGCGTAGATAGCAAACAAGCAGAGCCGATGATAATCAGGTGCAGGTAATCTACTTATAATTTAGAGCTGATTTTAACAAGGTAAAAAGGGTGATTTTTACACTACCATTGAGAAATTGGGAAAAATGGGCATCCGATGACCCCTTTAATACATTTCAGTCATGACAACTCTCGGGATAGATTGTAAAATCTTTATTAATATAAATAGAATGTGCATGGGTTTGGTCTTGGCAGACTAGGTCTGCTATACGCAGCTGCTGCAGAGCAAGTAGACTTGCTTCTGTTAAATGCTCGGATCATAAAATTAAAAGGAATCTTTTAAAAACTGCTGCTGCTAGAGAGAGGAAGATCCCCCATAGCAGATCTAGACAGGTGGTGCTGGGGAGGAGGATGATAAGATAAGGACATGCATAGCAGGCAGACATAGCATAAATTGAATACATCCTGGTTATATATATAAACCGCAATGAGTATGTGAATCTGATTGACTGGGAACATTGAATTAAATGTACTAATTATAATGCGAATAGAGTTTCATTGCTGAACTATTCATCCCTTTTTTGGTGGAGGTAAATAATGGTGCAAATACTAGTAAATTCACTACCGCACACCTTAGAAGTGTCTGAAAGGCAAACTCCTAAAAAGTCATAAGCAGTAAAGTCAGTCACAAAATAATTTGCTCTACAACCTTTCATTGTTTATTTTTCACAGCATGTCTACAGTAAATCCTGATAGTAGTTTAATGCATAAAGAGGGTTTGCGCTGGCGCAAGCTGTAAGCAAATCCGACCCTAGAGACACTTTAATTTTTTTTTTTTTACATTTTGCTGTTAAATTTCATGCAAAAATAACTACGATTCATAACATTACTGTGATGTGAAATTAATTATATAAGGTTTTGGTCATACTGCTCACCCCTTTAGGCATTAAACAAGCCAAACCAGGCCTAAGCTTTTAATCACTGCACATCATTCCCTATTGAGCACAGGCATTAGGCCACAGGCAACTAGTAAAAGTGATGCTTTCATTTCTTCAATATAGAGCAACTACATTGTGTTTGATTACTTGCGTATGCCCCTGCTCTCAGTCATATTAAAAATACTTACGTCACATTATGACAAATAATTGCAGTGTTTTCAGTTGGACAGCTGCTTCGTTCCGCTTTTGTCCAGCAGCAGAAAATGTCATGATTTCCATAGTTATCAAAAGTAATTTTGGAAAGAATCAGTAATTGTTTGTCATTATTAACTGTTTTTGTCTTTTAATTCTGTTGCTTTAGTAAAGCAGGACTGAGCCATTTGTATCATTCGGTTTGATGGTCCCTTGTGAAAGTACAGTATACTGAAGTAAAAAAAAAAGGAGCCGACACTGGAGCGAGCTCTGGGGCTGGTAGCCTTGACTCAGGAGCAGCCTGCGGGCTTGTGGGAGCCGCGGCTGGCGGACTTGACATTGGCACGGCCGGCGGGCTTGTAGGAGCCACAGCCGGCGGGCTTGACATCGGAGCGGCCGGCCGCTCTGGGCTGAGGATCAGGGAGGAGCTTCAGAGAAGAGCGGCTGGAACTGAGGGAGCGGACCCATGGGAAATGTATGTGGAGGGTGCTAGCTTATGGTGAGCTGAAGCGTCCACATGCTTCTGGATGGGAAGAGGATGATTATCCTCCACATCGACTAAGAATTCTGAGCCAGTTAAATCAAGGACAAAGTCTATAAATTCCGCTACGGGTCTGCAGCAATCTTCTGGAGTCAAGAACCAAAATAATCATCATCTTTTAGTCCCATCCAGTAGCAAGCATTAACAGTATGATCGCTCCAGCTCACCATATGTAAAACGCTCAGGCACTCCTCCACATACGGCTCCATCAATCGCTCATCCTGCTGGAAATTAAAGTTGAATTCCTCAGCCCAGTTCGTCTTCATATTTGGTTGAGTCTTCTGTCACGGTGCGTCAGAGGGAGACGAGGAGATGACTTACACATCTTGACTTTAATTAAACAAACCAATGGAGAGGAACACAACATAGAGAGTGCAGGAGTACACACCTGGGGTGACGTGTAAGACTCGACCAGGAAACATGAGGCAGACTACACATTGATACTGAACTTAACGAGGGACAGACAGGTGCGGGGAATCAACTAATAATAAGACAACGAGAACAGGAAACAGAACCAAATATGGGCATAAGGAAATACGAGGGAGAACTGAGCACACAACAAAACACGGGACAGTGTCTGACAAAATGCAATTAGCTGAACCTTAGAGTGCTTTTTTTGAACCAATGTAAGGAGGATTTAAGTACATCTGTATATATAATTTCATAATTACATCTATTTTCTTTGAGCGTACTGCCAATGTACTGCCAAGCATTTATGGTAAACTAAAATATACTTTACTATCATTTTTTAAGGAAATTTGTATGTCATGTATTTACATATTTTTGTATTTACACATTTGTAATAATGCAATTTAGTACATTTAAAATATATTAAATTTCTGTAGAATGACACAAATAAAATTATTTAAAATGAACATTTATTTAGTATAGCAAATAAATGTAGTATGTTAGGATAGCTTTAGTATAGTAGTCAACACATACAGAACAGTTCCAACTGAAATAACAAAAACAACTATTTATAAAAAGTTATATAACCCTGAGAGATAATGAACATTATATCACTGAGGCAGAAGAATATCAAGACATTTCATTATTATTCCTTGGACGTGTTGTAGTGTGGTATTCATGTCACAAGGGACACTATATCTTCTTTTACAGTCCATTTTCTCTTTCAGGTGAACTGCAGTTGATATGTTTAGAGGTATAATACAATATAGAGAAATATTAACATGGTTTAATGGCTCATGTCTGATGGCAAGTCTATCACCCCCTTGAGTAGCCTACTAAAGTTAGTTTGCATGCACTGAGCTTGTCTTATAGGACTCTATTATTAGGCACAGTTGTGTAAGGTATGATTCTGGCCTTAGACTTCATCTCTCAGGTGCTGGGTTTGTAATGTATGGCATGATGTTTTTGGCCTCAGCAAAAGCACCACTTGGTGTCTGTCATTTTTATAACCTTATAAAACATGGCGGACACAAAGGAGTCTATCTCATTTCCTCTCAGCCATGTGACACAGTAAGAGCAGAGTGTGACAGGAAAAGATGTCTGAACAACTTTAGGCTGACAGATTTAGACAAAAACATGCTATTTTCAGAATATTTAATTCAATCTCTTTGTATTACCCTGCCAGAGAGGGGGAGAAAGTGTCTTGCTGGTTTAAGGTAGTCTAAATGATCTCTTAACCAAACTGAAATTGGTCTGATTTAGTTATTTATTTAACATTATACTGCACATTCAAGTGCAAAACCAAGTGAGGCAACAATGTGTAACACAATATAGAATCTAGAATGTCCACTCTCTCTCATGTGAAGAATTGGGAATTCAGATTAACTTTATTAAACCACCATATGATTAATTTAAATTAACATATTAAAGAATCACTTCAGCAGCTAGATTTGACTTCTGTTTTTGTAATGATATACAAAATAATGTTAGGCCTATAGTATTTATTGCAATAATTTTACCAAAAACTAGATAAATAAATAAGAAAACAACAACAATACTACTACTACTAATAATAATAATATTAAAATGCAATAGGCTTGGTTTTAGTTTTTAAATTAAAATTCTTATTGATATTTTTTGGGGGATCCTGATATCATAATGAAGAATGTCATAGTGTGAATAGCATAGTGAATATCATATATATATATATATATATATATATATATATATATATATATATATATATATATATATATATATATATTCTATCACATATA
>NW_015505996.1:559425-563358 GCF_001515645.1 Sinocyclocheilus grahami
ATATATATATATATATATATATATATATATATATATATATATATATACAGTATATGAAGAGTTCAGATGCAAAAGCCTCTGCAAAAGTGCCGTTTGAAATTTTCAATTTTTATCAGGCTCCTATGTATATATAGTGGTATTTAGTGTAAGTGTATCTGTTAAAATTATGTTTCATGCTGTCACTGTAAATAAATGAGATTTTTATTTTTGTTGCAAATTAATAGTGTTAGAATTGTAATACATATGATGAATTAGATATTTTTTCAAAAATAGTCACTCTTTTTAACAGCTTCAATATAGGTACTTTGTGTAGCTAACTTGTAGTGTAGGTAACTATATTTTCAAATGAGTATCTTGACTGTATCTGAACTCTTTTAAATTAGCTTACGAGTAGCTTGCCACACTGTTTTGAAACAATGCAATATATAGAGGATGATTCATGTTTTGCCTTTAAATTGCAACAAGCATTGAATAAAACAAATCCAAACATGTTCTATCTTACATATTTGAGACCTGCAGCTGTTACAATTTCCTAATAAGTACTTTTAAATGCTCATATTAGCGCTCCCCCCAGTCGCCAGCTGTTTCACACAGCTCGGTGCTCAAACTGCGTACCGCCTCACTCATTTACATCTATTTATAGCTTAAATTGTTTCTGTTTTCCTCTCTGTGCCTAATGTAAACAATCAGGCTTCACATCAAATTTCAATATCGCCTCCATTATCTCATCTCATCTCCGACGCTCCGTGTATTTTCTTCGGTTACCGTGGTGATCCGTCCTTCGTGAGGTTGTCATCACAACGGTTGTTGGTATTCCACCTGTGGTTATATTCCTGAATAATGGCCGGCCCCCGATGGAGCCGCTCACAATTATACACCTCGAACGCAGCGCTCCGCCTTCAGCAGCTGCATGAGAGCACAGGACTGTGAGAGACTCTTGTCTCTGAGGAAGTCTGTAACACCTGGAGAAAGCTATACATTAGAATTTCCATTCGTCTCAATGGCAGCTGCTTGGCTGGCACTTTGTAATAATATCAAATTAAATGTTGTACTTCAAACTACATTTCTAATTGGTCATTAAAAATGTGTAATTACAAATAAATACAAGACATCAGTGCTGGGTGTAATGCATTGCTACTAGTAATCAATTACTGTAATTTAATCACTTTTCACTTGGAACAGTAAACTAATGGGTTTATTTTTATTTATTTCTAATTAGATTAGATACTGTACAGACTATAGAAAAACTGATTGAAAAATAGTGAAATTAACATCATAATTTAATTTATAATTTTAAAATGTATGCCTTTAATTTAACATTTTTCCATTAAATACTTTGGTCAATTCAAAGATAATGTATGGAGTTTTGTATTATTTATTTGAAAGAATTAAAAGATCAGTTTCATATATTGTTCTGGTCAGTGTTGGGGGTAACTCATTACAAGTAACGTGATTTACGTAATCAGATTACTTTTTTCAAGTAACTAGTAAAGTAACGCATTACTTTTTTAATTTACAAGAAAATATCTGAGTTACTTTTTCAAAAAAGTAATGCCAGTTACTTTGTTTTCCCATTTATTGACTGACAGCTCTCCTGTCCCCATATTGGGAGAAATCGGAAGTGCTGAGGCGTTGTGTGCGCTGTGTGAACATGTTACTGCAGTTCTAGACTAAATGTGAATGTGCATTAATTCATCCCACTCACAAAAAACAGATTTAGTATTCATCAAAATGAATTAAAACAGTGAAATGCAAACTCAGAATATGACGCAAACCTGCAATAATTAAATATGTTAAATAACACAAATGTATCTAATCCCATTTTATTAACCAATGTCTTTGCTGCTGACCTTTGATGATCCAGTTCAACCATACTAATAAGCAAAAATGACTTTAGAGAAACTAACAATTGTGCTTTGTTTTCTTATTGCTGAAGAGTGTTTCTTCTCCTGCGTTCTACTGTACAGACGTGAATTTACTTTTGCTTCAGCCTGAGGTTTATTCATTACACTTTTTGGTGTGAAAGGGCTTTTACATTTGCTCTAAATAGAACTTCTTATATTAAAAACAATCAAGCCCTGCTTATATTTAAAAAGTAACGCGAAAGTAACGCAAAAGTAATATAACACATTACTTTCCATAAAAAGTAACTAAGTAACGTAATTAGTTACTTTTTTAGGGAGTAATGCAATATTGTAATGCATTACTTTTAAAAGTAACTTTCCCCAACACTGGTTCTGGTAGATTATGGCATTTAGAAAGTAATTAGTAATAAGTAATGCAATACTTTCAGAAAGAGTAATTAGTACAGTAATCTAATAGTAATTACACTGTGTAAAGAATCATCCACTGAAGGCGAGCGTAAGTGAGAACCCAAGTGCAGTTTATTTACAGGTGATATCCAAACAAGAAACACAGACTTGACATAGCATGAGCAGACCTGACATAAACAGACTAGACTCACCAACAGCGGGTTAAATACATTCAATACACGACGAGGGCACAATGGGAACATGAAGCTACTTATAGGAAACAAGAGGGTCACATGACAAGAACAAACCAATCAGAACATGACACAATGAACAGGGGAACCAATGGCATGAATACATGAGGGCAAGGGAAGCATGACACAAACAAGGACCATGAAACAATTACAAAATAAAAGATATGGAAAACATGAACATGTAACAAAACACCACATTACATATCCCCCCCTCTAAGGGCGGCTCCTGACGCCCTAATGTAACATCCACCCCAACCAACACAACGTCCAGGAGGGTGGAGGACTGGAGGTGGTCCAGGGGGCGGGATGGAGGGCCAGGCCCGTGAAGAGGAACAGGCAGAGAGGGGAGCCATGGCAGAGCAGGGAGCCATGGCGGTGCAGGCAGATCGGGGGGCCATGGCGGAGCAGGCAGATCGGGGAGCCATGGCAGAGCAGGCAGAACAGGGAGCCATGGTGGATCAGGCAGCCATGGCGGTGCAGGCAGAGCAGGGCGGCCGGGTGATGACGGCAGAGCAGGAAGCCATGGCAGAGCAGAGACATGGACAGACCACTTGCCTGTGACCGAACAAGCAGAGAGTTCTTGAATGGCCTCCTTGGCCATGAAAGGACAGACTGTGAGTTCATGAACGGCCTCCTTGGCCGTGACAGGACAGGCAGTGAATTCATGGACAGCCTTCTTAGTGATGACAGGGCAGACAGTGAGTTAATGGACGGCCTCCATGGCTGTGACAGGGCAGGCAATGAGTTTGTGAACGGCTTCCGTGGCAAGACAGTCTGTGAGTTTGTGAATGGCCTCTGTGGCCGTGACAGGGCAGGCAGTGAGTTCGGAAGTGTACGCCACCACCTCAGGAGGTTCTGCAGCGGATGCTGCCATCTCTGGCGGTTCTGCAGCGGATGCTACCACTTCTCGAGGCACAGAAAAGGCCCTTGGAGCGGACTCGTGGATAGGAGAGGGCTCTGGAGCACAATGTGCAGCCCACACGCTCAAAATAGCTACCGCCATTACAGGAAGGGCAGCAGAGTGTGGCATGACCTCGAAGACAGCGTTGCTTGAGAGCGCTGACTTCACCGGGATGCCTGCAGCTCTCACCGACATCAGAGGTGGGTCCATCACACTAGCAATCAGTCTTTTGAGTCTTGGCCCAAGCTCCGTGTTCGCAGGAGCTTGGATAGTATAGCCCCCCCCCCCAAAAAAAATCCTTAGGGGAAAACTTGGAGATAGTCGTGACGTGGAGAGGCTCAGGCATGGCGGCCATCTTGGCCGGGGACTCAGCCGTGGCCGCCATGTTGTGAGCAAGCTCTGGCTTGGCAGACGTGACGTGGGCAGGCCCTGGGGGAGCGGACATGATGTTAGCAGGTTCTGTAGACTGACGTGACTTGAATAATCCCAGATGTAATGTGAAAACATTTTGGTGTGGCGGATACTGGGG
>NW_015505996.1:563720-568536 GCF_001515645.1 Sinocyclocheilus grahami
TGATGTGAGCAAGCTCTGGCTTGGCAGACGTGACGTGAGCAGGCCCTGGGGTAGCAGACATGATGTTATCAGACTCTGGCTTGGCAGACATGATGTGATCAGGCTTTGAATTTGCAGACATGATAGGAGTAAACTTTAACTTAACTGGCATGATTGGAGCAGGTCCTGGAGTAGCGGGCATGATGTGAGCAGGCTTTGGGGTAGCAGACATGACGTGTGCAGGCTGTGGCTTGGCAGGCGTGACTTGAGCAGGCTGTGGCTTGGCAGACATGATGTGAGCAGGCTTTGGCGTAGCAGACATGACGTGAGCCATTTTGTCCAAACCAAAACGGAAAATGTCTTTAAGGACAGTATTGTTGAAGTCTACCTGGTGATAAAGTCCACAAAAATCCTGAACATAATCCTCTAAGGAGCGATTACCTTGACGGAGGTGAACTAGGCGATCTGCTGGGTTCATTTTAGGAGTTGTGTATTCTGTAAAGAATCATCCACTGAAGGCGAGCGTAAGTGAGAACCCAAGTGCAGTTTGTTGAAAATGTAATAAGTATAGAATAACTAAATTAACTGTAGAGAGTAATAGAGTAACTGCAATAGTTTCAATAGAAATTACATTAAAGTAAGTTTTAGTTTACCATAATTGCTTGTCAGTTTATTCAGCAGACAATAGAAGGAATTATGAAATGATATACAAATAAGTACTTAAGACCTAAATTGGTTGGTTATGAATTTTAACTGTTTAACTGCAGAATAAGTATAATATATATATATATATATATATATATATATATATATATTCCCCACTGTATATATATATATCAGTGGCGGCTGGTCAATAGGGGGCACTAGGGTGGGCCCCTAGGGGGCCCCATCAAGTTAGCCAGGAAAGAAGCTTACAACATGTTAAAAATAAGTTAAATATATATTGCAAAATAATCACGAAATTGCATTATTTAGTCATACTATTTGACTGGTAGTTTGTGTGTGCGGGGCACCGGACTAATGGGCGTCTATTAAGTCTGTAAACTTTTGAAATGCATGTGACTTGAGGCTGAGCTCTAATTGGCCTGTTTCAGATAAGGATTATTATATGCACAATATTCAAATTTATAAATAATATAATGTCCCTTCTTCAGTTGGACATATTCAGTTATGTCTGACAACTTGAATAATATATTGACAATACCATTAAAATTAAGTTAAAAAAAAGGTCTATAAGTATTTAGGCGATTACAGTTTTTGCATACTTATTACTAGGGATGCACCGATACCGATACTGGCATCGGTATCGGGCCCAATACTGAGCTCATGTACTCGTACTCGTACTTGTTAAAATGCCCCGATACCAAACGCCGATACCACACAGCATGTGATAAGTGCCATATTCAGACAAAAAAACACGACAACAGAACAACAGACAGCAGAATGGAGTTAAGGATGTCTACTACGAAGTATATGTATGCAATGAATATAATGTTAAACATTCAGTATTAACGCCTGTATAGCTGATGTGCGCGAGCTGATAAACAAAGCACAATTTGGATTGAGCGCGCAGCGGTCAGAGCAATTCTGTTGTGATCGTTGATGCTCACTCACTTAGCATACGCATCATTTGGATTAAAACTAAATCGTAAAAATAAGACCATTTATAGGGGCATTCACTATAAACATCATTTATTTTCAACCTTAGGCATACACGACTTTCTGGCGAAAGTGAAACTAACAGCCTGTGTGAAATGCGCTAGGCTGTACTACTGTCCTCTCATTCTGCACCAGTACAAATACGTGCACGCGTTGCGCGTGTTTTGCTTGCTTGAGCGTTTCTGCATTATATGAGTGGCTTTGGAATATAAATCGCGACTTCTATTTCTGAAAATATCACAGTTAGGAGATTTATAACTTACAGCAAAGCGCGTGATTACAGTACTGAGCCGCTGCAATGGAGCAGCTCTAATGCTATTAAATTAAAGATGATGTACCACAGAGCAAAAGTTATCTAACATTATCAAGCTGAATTTGTTCGGACACAGTTTAACTCTGAGTTCTTGTCATATTTCATTACCATTTTCTAAACTATAGCGAATAAACCGATAATGTGAGAAATGTTGAAGGTGTCTGAATAAATTTAGGTTTGACTGTATCTATTTGATAAATGAAGTTAACCAACTAACATTATACATACTATTTTGGTTTCTGTACCCAATATTTAAAAAATTTACAAATGCAATAAAAATATTGGTATCGGTACTCGGTATCAGCAAGTACCAAAAATAAAAGTATCGGTATCGGGCGAGTACTGGAAAAAGTGGTATCGGTGCATCCCTACTTATTATATTGGGCTTTATTAAACCTTCTGAAAATATAATGAATTTATATGCAATTTTTTACTACAAGTCAATTTTATTGAACCATTTTTACAGGCTTTATCTTGAAGGACTTGCTATCCTGTGGCTACCTCGTGTGGACAACATTATGACTGAATTACATTAATATAAATGGCTAATATTAATTTTTTTTTTTGAATGATTACAAATGTTTAATAATTACTTTACTGATAATATACCCACATTAAACTAAAATTCACTGATTCTGTATCTTATTTCATGCTTTAACAGTTAAATTTTTAAGCAGTAATGATTAATTATTGTCATTTGTAAATGGTTACTTAACTATTGCATTCAGTAATGCTGTCGCATTAACAGTGTGATTCAGTTTGTTTGCGCTGCAGATCAGATCTTGCTAATCTCATCTCCTGCTACATCTTTTCATAACATTAAATATTCAAAATGCTTTTTTTTCTTTTCCTTTTCTTCTCGACATGTCAGAAGATTGCATGTCTAACCTTCTCAAATGGTCATATCGATTGAACTGTTCCCTGGAAACTCATTTTGAAATTTCTTCCGACCAGAGAGAAGATTTTCTATACCTGAGTCAGAACATGAGCTGTGCACAGATCTCTCAAACTCTGACACCTTTTATTCCTTTTCACACACATTTACAGAGTTTCGATTAATAAAACGTAATTTTTGCACAATTACTTGAAGAATATCATGTTATAACTTCAAAGCAATTTTAATATGCTGGGAGATTTGAAAACTGATGCTTTTGAACGTTAGCACAGCACATATCCAGCTTCATATCTATGGGTTTTCATCGACAGTAGGTTTGTTCGGTTGCTCATGGAGTACGGAGACGTACTTGAGAGGCGAGGAGCTCCGGTTCGAATCCCGTGTAACTACGGTTTGACAAAACGGTTCAAATCTGCATATAAGGAAGTTCAAATGACACGGTTGCATCAACAAGTGCGTTTTTAATATCAGTTTCGCATTTGTTAACCCTATCGTGTATGTTTAGGGTTGGGTTTGGTGTAGGGCATATTTCCAACACAATAGAGCATTAACTTTTAGCGACAGTCCCCGGATATTTTAATTCTGAACCGCCGCAATACGTACCTGAAGCAACGTAATAAAAACACAGCAATACGTACCTATATCAACGTAATAAAAACGTGCCAGGGTTCACGTATTGACCCCGTGTTTTAGCGCAACTCAGTGGACATTTCTCTTTGAAACTGTGGCGAAACATTCAGTAAGGTACGTAAAAACATGTTGCAGAAAAAGTACCCAGAGGTACATATTTTTATGAGACTGAGTTGTTTTTGTCTTGTTTTCCAGTACAAATATCTAAACATTTTTAAATCAAGATTCAATTTCATGAGAAGCAAAATGACACAAGTCCTGTTTTGTAAAAATGTATCAAAATGAAGTGGCTTTATGCTTAACCCTCTAGTGCTGCTTGCACTTATTATTATATGTAAACATACATTTATGTTATGTAACATAAATTTATGTTTCAAATTTGAGGTTGATATCTCGAAAAAGAAAGAAAGAGAAAAAAAAAAGCTGTTAGTAAGATTTCAAGCGCAGTACCAAACTTGATGAAATTTACTTCCCAGTCATTTCCAATGTGTTCATGGTCCTTTTTGACGATAAAGTATGTAATTTTTTTATGTTTTTGAATCATGAAACAAACCTGAGGGTTGTCTCCCCCTTAAATTGAATTAGTTAGTTTATATATATATGTATCGCGTATCTTGTCAGTGTCTGCGCTTGCTTGGCCATTTGCTGCGGAGAGAAAAAGAAAAGTGTGTCCAGCTGAATTAATTTAGTATTTTGTTAGACGGGTATAAAAAAGGGTCATTTGATTTGTATTAATTTTAGTTACATTATGTCTGAATTTATTATATCTGTATAGGTCTTTTGACGATAAAGTATGTAATTTTTTTATGTTTTTGAATCATGAAACAAACCTGAGGGTTGTCTCCCCCTTAAATTGAATTAGTTAGTTTATATATATATGTATCGCGTATCTTGTCAGTGTCTGCGCTTGCTTGGCCATTTGCTGCGGAGAGAAAAAGAAAAGTGTGTCCAGCTGAATTAATTTAGTATTTTGTTAGACGGGTATAAAAAAGGGTCATTTGATTTGAATTAATTTTAGTTACATTATGTCTGAATTTATTATATCTGTATAGGTTATTTTAATACTTCAACAAACTAAATGGAAATGAAATAATATATATATATTGAATTTATAAATGTGTATGTAAATATACAGTATATATGTATGTGTGTGTGGTTGTACATACACATATGTAGTAGTTTTTTTGGTGTTTGGCTTAGTGTTATGTTAGAATCATTATTATACTCTTATACCTTTTGTTCTTTAATATTTCTGATTTGTTTTTAGCTTTATTTTTTGTTTTTCATTTATATGTTAAGTTTTGAAATTTTGTTGTATGCATTTGTCATTTTTATTTAAT
>NW_015505996.1:568563-586387 GCF_001515645.1 Sinocyclocheilus grahami
AAAAAAAAATTATTACAATAAATATAGTGCTGTCAAACGATTATATGAGTATAAAGATTTCGTTTTCATTTATAGTAATGAATTATTATGGTATGCTTTAACTCTGTTACGGTAGGGTGCTATTAAAAGCGCACGACGCGGGAGAAATCCAAATAAAGTATTTAATGAGAAATCCACAGAAATAATCCAAGAGTAAAGGGTAGCACACATCGACATAACAACAACAAATAGCAGGGGAGAACACAGGACTTAAGTACTAATAAACGTATTAGATAATTAATAAACACAGGTGGAAACCAAATTAACTAATCAGGGCAACTCAGGAAAACTAGGTCAAAGGAAGACTAAGGCAGGAGAACAGGAACACAAACAAAAGTCCATAACTGTGACAAACTCATTCCGACTCATGTATAATTTAAGCGAATGCTTACTGCTAATTTCCCTTCTGATTTGATTTGATTGCTTTTTCCCATAGGCCTATTAATTAGTGTACTGTTTAGTAAATCATACGCAGGTTGTTTTGCCCATCATGACTGTAAGTGAACCCATTGGAAAACCTGTAGATTACAATTATATCTCATGCTAAGAATAGAGCAGGGAGATGGAACCCATTGACTCACATGTACCTTGTCACAGCGAGGTATTGAAAAGAGAATATTTTTGTCTCACAAATAAACACTCGTTTATTAAAGCTTAATAAACCTGAGAGTCTGCATGTTACAGTATTTGACCATGCCTAATGGGTGCTCTTATGCACAACATGAAGCAGAGTGACTTAAACCCCTAAACCCTGCTTGTTTTCAAAGTGTTACAGCTAGTGATGTGGCACAAGGTGGATCTTAGTAATGTTCCAGTTCACGGGTCACACCAATCTATTGCACTAACCACCGCAAGCTGCTTCTGGAGCTGTCGTTCCACAGATGTCATTTGAAACGTGGTTTTCTAAGATGTTGTCACAGTTTGTCAGGAGAGATGCAGACAGTTACCTTCCATGAACACTCTGGGCCTTTTGATCTAGAGGAAAAGAGGGCAGACTTGTGTTTGTGAAAGTTTTGTGCAGTTTTCTTGCTTTGCATTTTATGCTACACTGTTTAATTTCTACACCACTTGTGTTTAAAAAGGCAATTTTTCAAGCAAGTTTCCCAAACACACCTCTTATACTGCGAGCTATACTATGCTTGCAGTATAATACATGTTCAAATCAATGAACACATAAATTTCATTGTGCAAAAGTTGTGTGCATCCTGGCTTTTTTTATTCTTGACTTTTTGGAAGCAGTCAACAATTATCATTCTAACATTTCCATCATCTCTTTGTTTTCTGCCAATTTATTGACTTGACACTTTTTTATTAGGTCACTTAATGCACCTGTACCAAGAAACAGCCTTGCTTTTCAGCATATTACTGCTTCACATGCAGTAATAATGTAGCTGAGTAGAGATATTTCATAGATAACAGACAGTGGAGTCCAGATACATGATAATGCATCACCTTGCTAAAATATGCATGTTTAATGGGAGACGCTCCCCGAAAATGCTCCATTAATCCAGGTTTGGGTTACAGTTGAACCGGCCGCGCTGCTCAAACTCACTGTAATCAATCATTGGAGGGCTCTGTGGCATAGATTAATGCAGGACTCAACAGAGCTCTACTGTAAAAGCATCTGTGTAAATCAAACCCATGGCTGATATCCTGAGACCCCCCGACACACACACACACACACACACTCCCAGTCAAACACGCCATGCATTTTCTGTCAATAGCACTTCTATACCCAAGTGGTACCCTGATGCTGAGCCACTACTCTTAAAGCTTCCACTTAATAATAAAAGGGTCTTACAACTCAATGCCACATAAAATGCTTTAATTAAGCAGAAATGTTGCCAACATTATGAATATTATATTGTCAGAATATTTCAGGCGAAGGGCCACTTTGTGGACTGACAGATAGAGCAAAGACATGCTGTTGTATATACATATTGTATAAAAATGAGTGTTGCATTTCAAGCTTGGCCTATAATAACATGTGTACAGTTACATATTCATGTGTTGACATGCTTTGTTATGATTCTTTGCATGCAAACTTTGCGTGAACTGTCACACTTTGCATGCAAACATATAGTCATATAATTGTTTATTACATTATTTTTAATTTGATAACTTTATAAATAAAGTTGTTTATTTAGTTTATTATAAGTTTGAATATATTATTAGAAGGTGCTTTTTTATTTGTATATTTTATATACTTTTACGTTTTATTTATTTTTTCAGCAAAAACGTCGGAGGGACAATGAAGCTGAACTTTAGCTTACTTAGTTTTGTTAAGTTACATTTTTATTAGTTACATTTCAAATGTGTTATTTGGGGCTACTTTCAAAGTATTTTGCTTTGTTTTGTTTTGAAGAGACCATGACACATTTATTTGAATTTAGTTCTAGTAAAATTTTCAAGTTAATTTTTATTGTTTGAAGTTGCTTTTTGTCAAGAATAATATCTCTCTATTTTACTGTTCATAAACCACTGTAAATGCACTTAGCTTTGCTAAGCATAAGAAACTTCTTTAAAAACATTAAAAACTTTTTGACAGTAGTTCAAATATATATGAATATATACTAATCTATATAAACCACTTAAGGTTTCTTTTTGAAGTTACTTAAATTGATTATTTTTAAGCATATTTTTATTTTCAACAGAAAATAGCAGTATATATTGCAAAATCCTGTTGTAATAGCTCTGCAGATACATAAAATTACCTCTAAAATAATGTTAAAGTATTATTATTATTTTTTATTTTTTATTTTTTTACGGTGTAATAGCTATAAATGAAGTTGCTGTTACACTTACTTTTCTGTGTATCTTTAGTTTAAGTGTAGCACTCACTGCTCAAGAGCTGAGTTTCAGACAGGTCAGCAAAAGCTGCTGTGTGTATCGGGTCTGATAAACACTTGAGTCTGGGATAAGTCAATGTACAGCAGTCTTCCAGAGTCAAAGTGTGCAGACCTCTCGACAAACGCACTGCTGACTCGCTCTATTCACCGAGCTGCCAGAGCGGAACGCTGAGAGAGTATCGCCACATGTACACAATGCAGAGAGAGGAAGCACTTCACAACACTTCTCTTTCTCACACTCCCCTTCAGTGTGAGTGCTCTACAGTACCTGTCTCTTATAGGCATAGTTCACTAAATAGTGCTCATCATGACAGAATAGCACAGAATAGTGTTTTTTTTCCATATAGCAGGTGCTCCATAATACATTTACAAGCTCTTGAGCCAGTGAGGAAAAATACACCACACCCTGAATGTGCATAAACTACTAATAAAGATGTAATAGAGGGTCATTGAACTGTCACACCCACAGATGTTGTTTTCTGCAGAAAGCAGGCAGGTAAATTTGATGGCCTCAAGTAAAACTAGATGAAAATTTAGTTAGAATTTAGCTTCATATGGAGAGCTGGAATTTTATTCATGAATGTTATGTTATATTTATGGAGTTGCGAGGGTTTTATACACACCACCTTATTAATGGTGATCTGTTCCTCAGGGGAAGGAGTTTGATTTTAAACGCATTTAAAACTCTGGGATTTTACTGCCCAGCATCTCTCATATCGTTTTACTTGTAGTTTAGAGTGAAACTACTCAGCAGAGCAGAAAATCTGGGGTAATATTACCCCCTGCTATTTTTAAGCGCACAATTATTAACAATGCATTAAATGAAAAAAAAAATCAATACATTTTCCATTTTCATTATATGAGGCACGCTTTAAATCTTTGATGCCACAGCAAGACGTCAACAGCAATGTCACAGTCAGTTAATTCTGAAATGGAAATGATATGATCACATAACACAGCTTTGTAAATGCCCTCGAGTAGCCACAATGGATTCCTTTGTCCATAAAGCAGATTGTACACACGTTCAGCAGTTTCATGCATAAAGTCATATTTCCCAAATGAAACTGTGATTACATTTGGAATGGAATATTATTAATGCACTATAAAATGTTTTATTGAATACAAAACAACATATGCAGCAATACATTCAAACTATAGTATGGTACATTGTCACATGGTTTAAGTTGCAGTTATGTTGGAAATATGTTTGTTCATTTTTTTCAGGAGTCAGATCTAATTATGGGCAATTTCCATGAGGTACATATATTAAACATTGCCTTTTGGTTCTCATTTTTGCTCAAATTGTCTGCCAGTTCGTCATATGGCATTATGTAAAAACAAACATTTAAATATGTACACTATTGCTCAAAAGGTTGCGGTCAGTAATATTTTTTTTTTCTTAATTAATACATTTATTCAGTAAGGATGCATTAAATTAATCAAAAGTGACAGTACATAGATTTAGATGCTGAAAAAGAAGGTTATTTTTCAAATAAATGCAGTTCTTTTGAACTTTATTCAGCAAAAATCATAAAAAAAAAGAATATCAGAAAAGTATTAAGCAGCACATGATATGAAATGTTTCTTGATCATCAATTCAGCATATTGGAATGATTTCTGAAGGATCATGTGACACTGAAGATTGTAGTTATGATGCTGAAAATTCAGCTTTGCATCACAGGAATAAATTACATTTTAATACATATGATTTATTTTTTAATATGTTCATATATTACAAAAATGTATATATAAACTTTTTTTTAAATCAAATAAATAAATGCAGCCTTGATGAGCATAGGTGACTTCAGAAAGACTTCCTACCGACCCAAACTCTAGAATGGAAGTGTAAATATATCTGAGCAATATCACACTCGTAGCCGTGAGATATGGCTGTACATTGGCACGGCTGTGATTTTACAGCCTCAGGCCGAGTGCCGTAGGTAAACATAGCATGCCGATATACAGCCATATCTCATGGCTACGAGTGTGATATTGCATTTATACAACAGTTCGATGGCACAAATGTGTAAATACGTAAGAAACAATAACAGAGTGTCTTTAAAGGGGTCATCGGATGCCCATTTTCCACTAGTTGATATGATTCTTTAGGGTCTTAATGAAAAGTCTATAGAATACTTCGGTTAAAATTTCTCAATGGTAGTTTAAACCCTTTTTACCCTGTCAAAATCTGCTCTGTTTTCAGCACGCTGTTCCAGTCCATGTTGCTTTAAATGCTAATGAGCTCTGCTGACCCCGCCCCTCTCTTCCGTGGCATGACGAGCAGCAGACTGTAAACTTCAGCCGCGAAACTTGCTAACTAGCACATATTAGGAAAGGCGATTTGCAAAGATTCATAAACAACCCTTATACTCACTACTTCTGTAGATGAAGCTGGATTACGAATGATTCGCGCAAATTTAAACACATTTAGGCAGATAGGGGATCGGTGCATTCCTTTCAAAAACTAAAGTAACGTTAATCCTCTGCGTCTTCAGAAGCTCGGATGTCTGGAGTAAATGACGACTGCTACTGTATATTCATTCTTACATCCAGCAACAGAACACCTCAATCGCTTAATCTGAGACAATCTTGTCTTCCCCTGCACCGGAGTCGACACAATGGTGGATTGATGACAGCTCACTCAGGGCGGGGCTTAACGTAAGATGGACTTGTCAATCAACTATTTTGGGAGGGGCCTGTGCAGAACTACGTCATTCTCACAGGAATCTCAGAACAGCCTGATTTGAGAAAGGGGATTTTAAAATAGCGATTAAAAAAAAAAACACTGGGTGGATTTTTATCATTATAGGGTGGATGTGTACACACACTTCCAACACACATTTATGTTCAAACAACAACAAAAGTTAATTTTGCATCCAATGACTCCTTTAAAAACCCTCTTTGGTGCAGAAATACTTCCTTTTGCCATGGTTTCAAATCCCAGTTTAACAATCACCATCACAAACACAAGCACACAGTTTTCCATTACTAATATTTATGTAAAATATTATTTCTTGAGTAATAATATTTAAAGGGGTCATATGATGCGATTTCAATTTTTCCTTTCTCTTTGAAGTGTTACAAGCTCTTGGTGCATAAAGAAGATCTGTAAATAATCTGCAAAGATGAAAGTCTCAAATCCAAAGAGATATTCTTTATAAAATTTAAGAGTCAACCATGCCTACCTAAAATGGCTGGTTCTAACACGCCCCCACATACCTACATCACTATGTGGGAAGATTTGCATAACGCCGCCCAAATGTTCACGCAAAGAAAGAAGGCGTAACTTTTATTCTCGTTGTAGTATTGTTGCTGCCGCCATGTCGTGAAGGCGCTGTGTGTTTCATTGTGAAAGCGAAACTACTTTGTTTGGTCTTCCAAAAGAGGACGATATCCGTTTCGTCATGCCTAGAGCTGATCCGTGCTGGTCGCTGAGGAAATACATCAACTTCACGCTGTGGATTGCTGGATTGGCTTTCACCGTGGACGAAGCGGAGTCCAGCCCGGGGTCATCACATGTGGTTGTCGCAAGCCTGCCGGCCACTCCTTCGTCGAATCCGCCGGCCGAGCCATTCTCAAGCCAGCCGCCGCTCACTCGGACATGGTTTTATGTTTACGCGGCATGATGCAACGCGTAAAAAGACAGTATAAGTCATTATAATCCGTAATTATGTCTCCACTGAATGCAACAAATGCCTTGTTTATAATGGTGTGATGAGAGGGGCAGGGCCGAGAGCCGTGGGAACGGAGCGAGGCCGGTGGAGAAAATGCTAATGCACGACACCTGCAAGTCTCAAGTCCCACGGAGGAGCTCCGGAAGGATAAAAGGAGGAGTGACGACAGTGTTGGAGGAGAGAAGTCCAGGCCTGGTTCTATAAAGGGGCGTAACATTTCCGTAACACGCTTGAGGTCTTCGGCCAATCACAATGCACTGGATAGCTGGCCAATCAGAGCACACCTCGCTTTTTAGAACGATGAGCTTTGTAAAAATCGATGCGTTTCAGAAAGGCAGGGAATAGAGGAGAAACAATAATGTACAGTATGTGGAAAATAATGTGGTTTTTTTTTTTACCTTAAACCGCATAAACACATTTCATTACACCAAATACACAAAATAATGTTCTTTTTAGCAACATCATATGACCTCTTTAATAACAACAACAACAGCCATCATAAAAGTTGCTAGGCAACTCAGTCCAAAGTATAAAGGCAGCGCTCTAATATACAGCACTGAAGTTAGGCAAAATATGTGATGAGATTCAAAATATCACACTCTTATCAGCCAATCAGATTCGAGGAGCAGTAAGAACTGTTGTATAAACATGAATATATACTAATTTATATAAATGACCTCAGGTAAAAATATAATACCTCAGGTTTCAAAACAAACTGTGTGAATGAATGAATCAATCAATCACAGGAGAGGCACCACATTGCCCCATTAAACGCATTTAACCCAGGTCTGTTCCTCCAGAGTGGTGCAGCACACGGCCTAATAACCAGACAGCACGGCCTCTGCTCGTCGTGCCCGCAGCCCTGCGGTCGCTGTCTTACATCATGAGCTTTAGACAGAGGCAGATCCCAATTAGAGTGTGAAAGAGAACAAGCAAACTCAGGTCCCTCCTCATTAACCTTTGTCTGTAGCTTCCTTATTACTAGGCCAGACCTGCTCTCTGAATCCTCATTACAACAGAACGAGACCCTGCGAAAGTTCAGCTGTCGGGATAGTGTGACGTTGTAGTTTGCCGTTCTGTCCTCCGCTTCCACCTCTCACGCATCTCGCGGTTTTCTCTCTCTTTCCGAGGCTGTCTAATAAAAGCCTCTGAGAGAATCTGAATGTTTCTCTGCGAGTGTATGTGTGACATTTAAAGGCTGCAATTATAGTGGGAGTGAGGTGGAGGGGTTTTAATGGGGGAGCGTGTTGAGGGCAGGCGATGGATTAGATTAGGTCAGGTTGGGTTAGGAGCGACTGCTGTGTTCACGTTAATCGAGACAGCGTCTATGACGTCCTTTTCCTCTGTTGCTCCTTTCATGAAATTTTAAAGGAGTAGCTCACTCATAAATTCTGCCATTATTTACTCACCCTCATGTCGTTTCTAACCCACTGGGGGCCATTCACACAGAACGTGTCCTGAGGAATAATAAAAAAAAGCACAGCGTACAATGAATAGGAATGAAAAGCTACTGTTTTCGAAATAGAACAAAAAGCTCAATGTCTACTCTGATGTTGCTGACAAATACTTGCCTCACCATTGGCTTATGGAGCCCTGCAAATGACGCGCAGAAAAAAAACGTAGTTGTCATGGCCTCAAATTAACAATTTGTTTCCACAATTTATAAATGTATGCCCATGTTTTATTCATTTGTTGCCTTGTTTGAGTTAAACCGTATTTCCCCTTTTTTTGTTTTAGGCCATGTTGTACTAATCCAGTCTTTGTTGTTTAAACTAAATAACAAGTCATGGGAATAAATTAAAAACTGCAGTCAGCTTTCTCGATCTGTTCTGTGAGGAGCAGCACGCGCACAGATAGAGAAGTATGTATATTGGCTGCGGTCTGCAGGTATTATGGCCAATCACAAAAGACGACATTGCGCAGTGAAGCATAAACACAAATATATTGCGCTAGGTTTATAGCGAATTAAATTCTTAATTTGTGGCCATAATATATATAATTTTTCTCCTTTGCTTGTTGTGGTAATATTGTGGCCTCAAATAAAATAATTTAGTTCAACTGTAGCCACGTTATACTTATTTGTTCCCTTGTTTTAGTTAAATCATGGCCACGTTGTAATAATCTATTCCCTTAATTGAATTACTGTAATCGTGGTTGTACGAACAGATTAACAATGCGGCCATAAACCTTTACATAAACCTAGGAACTAATTAATACGCTTTGGTGACAAATTCCTAATTTATGGCCATGATATCTTGTTGATCATATCTTGTTATATCATTTTTGGGTGAAGTATTGGTTTAAAGTTATTTCAGCCTCAGACATTTCGATCAGTAATGAGCTTTCCAGTGGATCAAGATAAACAGCTTGACTTTATCATAGTGGATATTGATTGATGTTTAGCCCTAGTAGTCGGAAGCTTTTCCCCCTTCACTTCACAGAGATAAATATATCGTGGTTCACATTAAATTAGTCTTAATCTTGATTACAAAGAGTATATAAAGAAATGTTGGTGTCCAAAACCAAAACCAGCATGTGTCTGAAAAAAATACCGCAATACCAAGAAGATCAATTTGGTCTGTTTGCAACTTTACATGTATTTATTTATTGCAAAGTAACTAATAGTGCATTAAAACAGTATATTTGATTCTAACTCAGATTTTGCAACTTGTAGATTTTAAATAAGAATGAAAAGATTTGTTAGAAGCTTAGCTGTCAGTTTAATTTGTACTTCTGGTTCTGATTGTATTTAGGCTTGCATGAAAGTTGTGTATCTACAAACTTGTTATGGTTTGTGAAATAATCTGCCGTAGCTTTCTGTTCTCTACTGTACTTGAGAAAGTATACTCTCATAAAACACATTTGGATTAATATTTGAAGCAAATGGGTGAATTTTTTATTGCACTTATGTTCTGAAAACCAAGAAAAACATACAAGTTTCATGTAAAGATCAAGTCGAAGATCAACTCGAGAGTCCGTTTACACGTTTAACCACTAAAAAGACAACAGACACAGATAATTTAGAAATTAAATTACCCATGATGAATTTTAGATCTATACTATGCAGGAGTGTGATATTTCTGTACTCTTCTCTCAGTGTATTGGACTGATATGTTTTGTTGATGCTTCCCAGGAGAGTAGTGTTTTTCTCCGTAATAAGCGTCGAGCGTTGAGACCAGGACTCCTGCTGTGGAAATATTTACCGGTGCATTAAAGTACCCCCACACACTATTTCTTCCTCTCTCATTTGCACTGGCTCTCCCAAATGCACTTATAAACCGTTAGAGTGATCGCAGGAGGGGGTCTGCGAATGGGTGTTCGCCATTAAAACCCAGCTCAGAGTCGCTGTCAGTTTTATTGATTAAAGCTGCACCGAGTAAAAGAGGTGAGTCCGACCCCTCAGAGAGAGATCTATTCAACCTGCCATCTAGGAAATGCTCGCGACACAAAAGCTACATTAAAACGAATTCGGTGACTGCTATGTTCTTCTCTCATGAGGTTTAGCTGTCGGGCCCCGCTTGTCAAAAAGTGAAAAAGTAATTCTAACTACAAAAGTACATTTTAAGAGTGCTTGTTAAATCTGAAGCATTTAATTTCTGCAGCAGAGGGGGAAACCAATAAATCCTCACTGCAGACCATATCACAATGATGTAGTGGATTACGCTTTTTAAAATAAAGGTTCCAAAAGGGGGTTTCGCAGTGATGCCGTACAACAGGGGTCTTCAATCCTGCTCCTGGAGGGACACTTTCAGCTCCAGCACGCTTGCTTGGAAGTTTCTTGTGATCCCGAAGAGCTTGATTAGCTGGTTTAGGTCTGTTCAATTAGAGTTGGCTCTAAACTGGCCCTCCAGGAATGGGATTGGACACCCCTGCCAGACAAGAACCATTTTTGGTTTTCTAAAAAGCCTTATGAACATTTATTTACTCTTGAGCTGTGCTGGAAATCCTTTAGCTTATTTGGTGTTAAAAAGGACCAGCTTTTTGAAAATTGCTTGTAAATCTCTCAGTATTAAATTGACTGGAAAAACCACAAGGCTTCCAACATGTAAAAAAAAATAAATAAAAAATAAAAATAAATAAATAAATACTAGTACTACTACTAATAAAGTAATCTAAAATAAACAAACAAACAAACTTTGGCGACATCATGGATGTTGTAATATGCACAAGCAAAATTAATTTTTTATGTTATAGACATTATTTGGGTCAAATTAATGTAGTTCAGTGGTCACAAAAATTAATACAATTAATCCCAATATGTTACTCAGTGAAATCTTTAAACATAACTCAGATTATATAAAAAGTACAATGAAACGGTGTCTATAAACATAACTTATTCAACCATTTTAATTGCAGCAAAATTTCACCAAATCAACATTTTATCCAACATTTTGTAGTTCTAAGAACAAAAGAAAAATATTATTATTATTATTATTATTATTATTATTATTATTATTATTATTATATTTAACAAAAATGATTATATGGGAACTCATATTGTAATATTGTGAAATAAAAATTCACACTGTGAGATATAATGTCACATTGTGAGTTATAAAATTATAATTATGAGAAATCTCCACGTTTCTTGAATACTCCCACCATCCTCTATGGTTTGAACAGAGAGCAGAGTTTTAAAATGGATATGCAGGCTGACATATTTTCTATAATGGATATTTCTGCACATCTGTCTGCACTTTTGCTCTCTTGTGAATGTGGTGGAGTGATTTGGTGTTACTTTTTGCAGACACACGCACAGCTCTTTGTTTGTGAACTTTTCAGTTTGTCACTGTACCTTTCCCTCCGTTTTCTTTCTGCATGCATGCTCTTGTGATATTCTTTTTTCTCTCTGTTTTTAAGTCTTTTCTCTGCTTTTGTCTCAGCAGGGTTTTGAGGTTGTATCAGGTTGAGCTGGCACAATGCAGTGTGTTTTTTGTTGTTGTTTTTGTTTGCTTGTCTGTGATTTTCCATGTTCCACCCTGTTCTCACATTGCCAAAATCAGAATGAAAAGAATACAAATGTACAGCCGTTCTGTGCTTTGTTTAACTGATTCCTTATTACTAAAGAGTCACAGATTGCTGCAGTGATGTTCTGTTGTTACCGGGGTCATACAAAATTCAGATTTAAATTCACAGTTCTTTTTTTTTTTTTGATTAAGCAAACAAGATGTAGATTTTAAATTAAAATGTGATATATTCACCTTCAGGCCAACAGATTTAGAGAAATGTAACGTTATCACTTGCTCACCAATGGATCCTCTGCAGTGAATGGGTGCCGTCAGAATGAGAGCCAAACAGCTGATTAACACACCACAGTAATCCACACCACTCCAGTCCATCAATGAATGAAACACTGAGGCGAAAAGCTGCGTGTTTGTAATAAACAAAATGTCATTGATTCTGGCCAAAATGTGAGTCCATAATCCATAATAATGCTTCTCAGAAAAAGCTATATTATTGATAGGGTTAAAGTTAGGGTCAGAGTATGGTTTAGGGTTATTTGCCTTATGCATAATTTACTGTTATTACTAGTATCTAGTAAGTACATCTAACATAACTAAATCATATAAAAATGGAGTATTACTGAAGTGTTACAGTCAAGGTTAGACTTACAAGATGTTAAACAGAACATATAATTGATCTCTTCTCGTCCATGCATGTTGCTCTTTTGCAATTCCTCTGTTGTTTAACTGTGATCAATTTCTTCGAATTGCAACTCAGTAAATTCCTTGTCCTGCTATTCCATTTAAAATTTAAATGCAACATCTTGTTGTTTCTGTCCTATCCTCTTCTGGTATGGATGTGTGGAAGTGTGCAGTATTTCGGTGTGTTTGTGTGTCTGTGCTCTATGATCAAATCAGTGACCTGTGGTGAAAATTACTCGCCCGTCCGCTGACACGGACGCGGCTTCACAGATGCTCGGTGTTGTTGCAGAAACAACTCTTTTCCACATCTTGGATTCTGTTGTCTCTATGCCATTTGGTTTCCCAGCATGCAGTGCAGGGTGGATAAATTGCACTTTAGTTACATGTGTTGTAATGTTCAGAGTTTGTTTATCTCAAATTATGTCCATGAATATGGATTTGCTTTTCTAAATGTTTTGAATGGGATGGTTCTTTTATTTTTGGTGTGAAAGCTCAGTGCTACCTGATGTTGTGGTAACACTGAGGTTCTGTAGAATGTGTGAAACAAGCTTCGCACATGCTTGATGCTTTGCAGCTTCATGCTCCACTGTTGGATGGCACCTTAAACTGAGAATGTCTTGGAAGGTGACACCTTTATTCTCACCTGTCTTCACAGCTCTGAGTTACACCTGTGCTCCTCCTGCATCAACAGCAGAGAAACAGCAGGAAAGACCGCCAAACCCTTTGAAACATCTCAGCTGCTGATGGGCCATGTGTACTGTGTGTGTTACTGTACCTTAAAAACGATGGCACTAACAATGCCATTGTCATAGATTTGATTACCTGGGAGCACACATAGTAATAAAAAGATTCGTCTGAAAGAAGAAAGTCATATACACCTAGGATGCCTCGGGGGGTAAAACGCTGCCTAATTTTAATTTTTGGGTGAACTAACCCTTTAAGTTGCCTTCTATGTTTGTATATGCTTTTAAAATTTAAAGTGCACTACAAGTATATATTTGATACAATTAAGTGCACATCTTTTTCAAAATGGTCAAATCAGGCAAACTTATATTTTGTGGTTATTTGTGAAATTATTTAGCTTGAAACATGTGTTTGTGCTTTATGAAAGACACTTGGTTTAATACTCTGTATCTAATGCAATGACATTCAATGAATGTCAACGTGTATTGGAATTATATAGACCATCGGTTTCCCATTTCTATAGATACTGCCAGTGGCATCGGCCACTGAAAAATGCATATTGGTCAACTAGGAAGAATTGATCAGACTCCTGTTGTGGCCAGAAAGGGCACAGACAAATAGCCGTTGTGACCTCAGTCCCTCTTGTTCAGAGAATACACAGTTTCAATACAGATACAATGATATCTCATTCATTCATGTGTTTCATATTAGAGTGAAGAACTGAAAGAGAAATCCAGATGAAGTGAAATAGTCTGTGACTTAATCTTAAGTATTAGAATTCATTTCAAATTCAATTCACTTCTGAGAAATACAGAGGTTGAAACTGTCCACTCAGTTAAACTCAGTTTAATGATTTGTTTATATCATCACTCAAAACTTTTAATGTTGGAAATTATAAATTCATATTGTAAATGTGCACTCCTTAAGTTTTACTTCTAAATGAACAGTAGTTTTGAGAAATATGTTTTAAGATGTTGACACATTCGCATGTGATGAAGATTCGAGTCATATCTGTAGCCTTATAAGAACTATTTAATTTCACTTGGGTAGATCACATGACCAGCCCGATACTACTTGGTTCATTTCATTTAATAATTAATAATAATAATAATTTATGCATTTAGCAGACACTTTTATCCAAAGCGACTTACAGTGCATTCAGGCTATACATTTTTTACCAGTATGTGTGTTCCCTGTGAATTGAACCCATGACCTTTTGCGCTGCTAACTCAATGCGCTACCACTGAGCCACAGGAACATTTTCTCTTTTGTTATTGGACACATTATTATATTTTTTAAGTTAACCATGACTGACTACAAAAACACTTTATTATACAGAAAACCTTCATCCACACCACTAGGTGTCAGTATAAGTCAAAGACAAAAACAACTATAAACATAAAATACACATTTGTTTAAAAAAATAAGTCACATTTTCAACCTGATCTCATGACGAAAACTTACCTGTGAGAACTTTTTCACAAAATGACAAATGCGTACCTAAAAGTACATATATCTCTGCAGTTTCCAACAGAAATGAACACTAGAGGTGGTAAAACAGCGAGCACTTGTAATTATTTTCCTACACAGTTATGATTACAGCTCTATATGTTTCACTTCCCGGACGTAAAAGCTTGCTCGGTAGCTCAGCCGTCAAAAACATGAGAGATCGAAAAACTAGCTAAAATGGCATGTTTGATATAGTTTATGTCATATTCGCGTTTGGTCATACTATCGGGTAGGTTTAGGTTTAGTCCAGATGGTACGTTATTTTAAAACGTCACGGCAGTTTCCAACAGAAATGAACACTAGAGGTGGTAAAACAGCGAGGACTTGTAATTATTTTCCTACACAGTTATGATTACAGCTCTATATGTTTCACTTCCCGGACGTAAAAGCTTGCTCGGTAGCTCAGCCGTCAAAAACATGAGAGATCGAAAAACAAGCTAAAATGGCATGTTTGATATAGTTTATGTCATATTCGCGTTTGGTCATACTATCGGGTAGGTTTAGGTTTAGTCCAGATGGTACGTTATTTTAAAACGTCACGGAGCATTGGAATTATAGCGCTACTCAACAGACATTTCAAGTCAGAACTGCGGTGAAACCTACAAAACCAACATCTCATAAAACGTACCATATCTACGTTAATCTGTTTAAGGAGAAAAACAGCACTCTTTTAGCGCCACTCAGTGGACAAGTAACATCGAAAATGTCACGGAATGTACATGGTGCTACATATTTCACGTCTTGCAAAAAAGTTACCACAGTTACGTTTTTGTCATGAGATCAGGCTCCACATTTTTACGCAATTTTACGCAATACAGACTGTTTCAAAACTACGTCACATTAACAGATAGGAAAGTAACAGTGTTAATGTTGTAAAATTAATTGATAATTAAATTAATTTCCAGCTGTAAATCAGTTCTACAGAAGACAACAGTGTCATTATTCAGCTCAATTTAGTTCAATGTTGTTTCAGTTTAGTTCAATAACTGTTTTTGTAGTTTTACGCAACAAATTCAGTTCAGCGATAAAACAGCTCAAAATAGTGTCATTATTTAGCCTAGCTCAATTTTTGTTTCAGTGTCAGTGCATTTAATTCAATAATATGACTGAATATTAAGTATCTATTATCTGTTGTATATCTGTTATATAACCCCAACTGAGCAAGCCAAAGGTGACAGTGGCAAGCACATTTAAAATGTTTTATTAAAAATATATGTAGGCAAATAAGGCTTTTATTGTTATGTTACTGCATGATTCAAATATAATTAACTAGTCTTCTTTGTGTGTGTGTATTTAGTGAAAAGCATAAGTTAAATCTACACTTTTACAGTATTTTATTTTTGATTTAATACACATTTTGAATATTCTTGGCCTGATTCTCGTACTTTAGTTTTAAGCCATTTCGGAGGAAGTACATTAATAATTAATAATAATAATAATAATATACAAAATAATTATCATCAAAAGGATGATAAATATCAGGATATAGATCTAATTTTTTTCATCTATATCATTCAGTACAGTCACTGTTCACTCCATAGAGTCAATTCAAAGATGCAGGCAGATAACCGAAATCACGTTCGCCACATACGGTAAGTGTGTGAGCTAATCCTCAATGAATATTATCTCGCCTGGCCTTCTTCTCAGAGGAAATCAGTATGTGTGTGTGTACGTGTCCAGGCTGAATGGCCATGACAGACAGATAGAGCCGCTTTCATTCTCCATCCCGTGATCCTGCTTGTCCCATTAACAAAGCAGATACATTCTGTCAGAGTGCAGTTTATCCCATAGCTTTTCCCTGTTTCAGTGAGGGCTGAGCGGCTCTGCTAACTGCCTTTGTCACACACACAATGCTGTGAGCTCTTCTGAGGGCCACGCGGGATCACCATACACAGAGAATCGACAGAGGAGCTGTATTCACACTGACAGTTCAGTTGAGGGGCTCTGAGCTGTGTGTGTGTGTGTGTGTGTGTGTGTGTGTCAACTGAAAGGTTTGAGTGCGTTTACTTGCCATTCAATCTATGAACAGACTCAAGTAGGCAATTCTAGGAGAATTAAATTATTGAGGAGCATCTGGATGAATTGCCACCATGTTAGTTTTGAATTCAATATTTAAAGGAGTCATATGACGCGATTTCAAGTTTTCCTTTCTCTTTGGAGTGTTACAAGCTGTTCGTGAATAGATAAGATCCCTAAAGTTGCAAAGACTAAAGTCTCAAACACAAAGAGATATTCTTAATAAAAGTTAAGACTCGTCCACGCCCCCCTAAAACGCCTCGTTTAAACGCCCCCACAAGTCTACGTCACTGTGTGGGAACATTTGCATAACACCACCCAAACGTTCACGCAAAGAAAGAAGGCGTAACTTTGATTCCCGCTGTAGTATTGTTGCTGCCGCCGCCGCCATGTTGTGGAAACACTGTGTGTTTCGTTGTGAAAGCGAAACTACTTTGTTTGGCCTTCCAAAAGATGACACAACTATAAATCAGTAAGTGGTATTTACAACACTGTTCCAGAACAGTTCAAACCAAATATTCAGATGTGTGCAAAGCATTTTACGGAGGACGAGGACTGTTTCCTGAGAGAGTTACTGTATTACAATGAATATTCTGTAAGTGAAATTCAGTGACATCCCCATTTAAAAAAAAAAAAATGTCATGAAGACAAAGTTGTCAGGCACCTGTCATACTTTATATATTTATTCAAAGTACAATTTTGCTTGGATAAAATAAAATAAAAAAATTAAGAAATAAATACAATTAATATTGTCAAAGTTTATTTAGCTTACTATTATTGCAGCTTAACTCTAAAAGGTATATATTATATATATATAAGTAATATAAAGTCAGTGCCACCTTTTTTTTGCTTGATTTATTACATGATGAAATTAAATGAGTATTATCAAACAGTAAAATAACAATCATTGTAATTTCTACACTTTATATGTGCGTATATTATAAACGTACATGTATTTGTTCTTGCCGTAAATAAATGTAACTGTATTTTACCTATAGTAATCAGTACAACGTAATTAAGCATACAAATACTTTTACATATAATATTATATATTTACATAAAGAAAATAAGCTTAAACCTAAATGTACCAAAAACATAACATTGCTCCTGTGCTGGCTTGCAATTATACAAACCCGATTCCAAAAAAGTTGGGACACTGTACAAATTGTGAATAAAAACAGAATGCAAACATTGACATTGGTTGTACAGACATTGAATTTTGTTCACCTCATGTCGCAACGGAAATTTAACCAAATATCAGTGTCTTTGGAACACAAATTAAGATATTTTGGATGAAATCCGTGAGCTTTCTGACCCTGCATAGACATCAATGCAACTTACACGTTCAAGGCCCAGAAAGGTAGTAAGGACATCGTTAAAATAGTCCATGAGACATCAGTGGTTCAAC
>NW_015505996.1:588159-589811 GCF_001515645.1 Sinocyclocheilus grahami
TTCATTTTCTACTGTGAAACAACGGCCTGGGACAGTGTTGCCACCTTGTGGAACAACTGATTACTGCAAAACAAATTCAATGCGCATGTGCGAACTGCGCGTACAAAGTACCCATGGTTACAAAAATCGGGCAATGCGCGTACAGTATGTATGCACACTGTACAGTGACCCTCGTGCACGTGCAAAAAGTGAAGTATACTTTGGGCTTAAGTTCACCCAAAAATGAAAATTCTGTTTTTAATTACTCAACTGCATGTTGTTCCAAAATCGCAAGACCTTCCCAGCAGGCACAGGACATCAATATAACACCGGGTTGATGTTGGACAGACATTGCATTTTGGTTGAGAATAAAAATAGGGTTGACGTCAGTATTTGACGCCAGTTTGACGTTGACTTAACGTCGGATTTTGGTTACACAACCTAAAAACAACAAATGTCAACGTCAGCTCACGTCGGTATTGGACATCAAATTAACATTGACATTGGTTGTACAGACATTGAATTTTGTTCACCTCATGTCGCAACGGAAATTTAACCAAATATCAGTGTCTTTGGAACACAAATTAAGATATTTTGGATGAAATCCGTGAGCTTTCTGACCCTGCATAGACATCAATGCAACTTACACGTTCAAGGCCCAGAAAGGTAGTAAGGACATCGTTAAAATAGTCCATGAGACATCAGTGGTTCAACTGTAATTTTATGAAGCGACGAGAATACTTCAAATTCAGCCCATTGCAAGGGTTCTGCTAGTAGTGGGCACTCGTGCAAAATAATCAATGACGCACATCTGAGTCAACGAGATGGAGGGAAGTTAGCGAGGGAATGGCATTAAAAAACAAACTGGAATGCAGCCCTGCTTCTGGAAATCAGATCTACAGTACATACCTGCAGAGTTCAGTTCCAACACTATCCAACACACCTGTCTGTAATTATCAAGTGCTCCTGAAGATCGTAATTAGCCTGTTAGGTTGTGTTTGATCAGGGTTGGAGCTGAACTTTGCAGGAAGATAGATCTCCAGGAACAGGCTTGGGCACCGCTGCACTACACCCTTAAAAAGAAACCTTCGTTATTGGTTCCATGAAGAACATTTAACATCCATGGAGCATTTACATTCCAGAAAAGGTTACTTATAGTGAAAAAAAGCTTATTTAGATTATTAACATTTTCTTCACACTAAGAAAACCTTAAAACTGAAATGATGGTTTAGAAACTCCTCAAACTTTAAATATGAAAATATCACCTCTATACATTCTCAGCCATGGAAGTATGCAAAGTAACCATTCCTTGGTGAGTTGAATGTGCTTGAGTATGGTGGGATGCATACGTGAGTGATGTCTGGAAGGTCTCCAGCAACAGCCCTGGCCGGAGTTAAAGGTGCAGATGGAAACCGACTGTAACAAGCCAAGCAGTAAATTAGCCTGCTAACATTAGCACACGTCTTGATGATTCACTCCAGCACTTAACCTCAGGGTTGAAACTTTAGCAAAGCTACTGCCAAAATGAGTGTGCTTATGTTCTTTTAGTTTTCTTATGGCTTCAGCAAGTACCAGGAGGACTGTATCTATCTATCTATCTATCTATCTATCTATCTATCTATCTATCTATCTACAAGCAGTAAAGCAGTTTTACTTTTTCCCCCCTTCCCCCC
>NW_015505996.1:591577-598687 GCF_001515645.1 Sinocyclocheilus grahami
CTATCTATCTATCTATCTATCTATCTATCTATCTATCTATCTATCTATCTATCTATCTATCTATCTATCTACAAGCAGTAAAGCAGTTTTACTTTTCCCCCCCTAAGAAATAAAATCTAATTCCAAACTGCATAAAAAAAGGGTTTATTTATTTATTTTTATTTTATGAGCCACACGACCTTATATTTGCCGATGAAATGGCATTGACTCAAAGTGTAAATTAAGAATAATTTACCCACCATAGTGGAAATTACCTTTAATCTGTGTGGAGGTGCTCTAGGTTACACTGAAGCCATCAGTCTTAAATTTGAACCCTCAACTGGAGAAGATTGAGTAAAGAGCAGGAACTGTAATTGAGGAAGGCTAATGGCGCTTTTCCACTGCGTGGTACGACTCGGCTCGGCACGGCTCAGTACAGCACGGCACAGTACAGCATGGCTCGGTTTGCGTTTCCACTGCAGTTCAGTACCGCTTTAGAGTGGGTGGGATTATTCACATGTCGTTATAGTTGCACCGCCTCTACTGCCGCGACTCCTGAAAAACGTTTTCATTCCGCGTCGCCCCATCAAGCTCTTGCTGGATCTGCTCCTCTGCTATCAACGAGAGGAACGTCTGTACTTCCTCAACAGACAACGAAACAGCCACTTTTTGGTTGTTAAAAAAGGTGCGCTCGTTCAAAACAGTTGCGTTCGATCCTTCGCTGGCTGTGCTGATTTGAATCTAGCGGTTCTGTTGCGTTTGTGTCGCAAGTTCAGTGATTCAGGTAGTGACGATTCTCTCCGGCCAATCCGTGATCAGCAGAGTTTACACGTCACGTTTTGGTAAACGGTAAGGTTCACTTGGAACCTCAACCGAGGTGGTACTAAAAAAAGTACCAGGTACCAGGTACTGTACCCAGTGGAAAATCCCCAAAAAGTGAACCGTACCGAGCCGTACCATGCAGTGGAAAAGTGCCATAAGATGTGTGCGCTCGCATCTGTGCTTCAGAAATTGCCGGGAACAGGTGAGAGACCTGTGCTGAACCCCACTGTTCACTGAGCTCTGCAGTGCAGGTGTGTTCTATTCTGGGCTGCAGCATGATTCTGGCTCCAGGCCCACTGTCAGATTTGGCTCTGCTGTCGGGAAGATATCTTATGGGAGGGTTTGTGACATTTACAGTAGTGTCAGTGAGAGGAACAGGTGTGTGATGCAGCTGTAAAGGTAAAGATAGAGACAAAGGGATTAAACAGAAGGATACAGAGAAAAAATTAAGAGGCAAAGTTTATAGTAATTATAGAGATTGTTCACGCAGATATTAACGTTATTTCATTATTTATTCACCTCCATGTTATTCCCCAAGTGTTGAGGTATGTTCAGCTTCAGATGGAGTTGAATATATTGAAGAGGTGGGAATAGCTGGACTATGGACTCAATGCAGGAGTGAGGAAGGAAGCAGGAGAACAGGTGTATTCCAGATATCATGTGTTTTCTAGGTCAAAGAATAAAGGCTTTTGCAGCATTTCTGTATTTCCTGGAACATTCTGGAGGAGAGTGCTAATGTTTCAATTTCTCTTGTGAAACACGAGTGCTTAATTGTAAATGTATACTTGTAATATACTTAAACATGTATTTTTATTTTACTGTACTTGGAATAATTAAAGACCACTTCAGTTTACTTTAAAAGTACACTTTTATGATTGTTTCTTTGCACTTAATAATTAAAATAATAATAATAAGTGTTGAGGTATGTTCAGCTTCAGATGGAGTTGAATATATTGAAGAGGTGGGAATAGCTGGACTATGGACAGGAGTGAGGAAGGAAGCAGGAGAACAGGTGTATTCCAGATATCATGTGTTTTCTAGGTCAAAGAATAAAGGCTTTTGCAGCATTTCTGTATTTCCTGGAACATTCTGGAGGAGAGTGCTAATGTTTCAATTTCTCTTGTGAAACACGAGTGCTTAATTGTAAATGTATACTTGTAATATACTTAAACATGTATTTTTATTTTACTGTACTTGGAATAATTAAAGACCACTTCAGTTTACTTTAAAAGTACACTTTTATGATTGTTTCTTTGCACTTAATAATTAAAATAATAATAATAATAATAATAATGATAATTAAAAAAAATACTTTAAAGTGGTGGTTGATTGCGTTAGTCTCTCTCTCTCTCTCTCTCGCTCTCTCTCTTTCTCTCTCTCTCTCTCTCTCTCATTCAGATCATCAGCTCAGCTCCAACAATGAACTGTTCCATTTATACACTTATTTTCACATAGCTATGAAAAGCATTATTCATGGATGTGTGTGCGGTTGCCATACTGTATCAAAGCTTTAATCAGGATAAAACTGTATATTAAAAGCTAACAGAAGCAATAGCATTTACAAATAACAGCGTATCTAAAAGTATGAGACAACAACAAACAAAAAACATACCATTAAGAGCCATGCTTGCACAGGTTATGCGCGATCCTCTTCACTAATATCCTCTGCGTCTCAATCGGGCTCAAACTGATAAGCAATATAGATGCCATTGTTTTCAATATAACCGGAGCACATGCCACTGAGGAGAGGGGCGGGACGTTTAGACACGCACTAGAGGCGGTTTAGCCAATCACAACACACTGGACTAGCTAACCAATCTGAGCCCATCACGTATTTCTGAGGGAGGGGCTTCATAAAAGGTTTATAGGAGAAGGGACAGAGCGTTATAAAGGTAAATTATGTGAAAAATCAAGTGTTTTTTTTTTAAACAAAGCATTAACACATGTTAGACTGCATCCCATAAACACAATCAAGCCTAGAAAAAAAACAGTCAACCACCCCTTTAAAGGGCGTTGTTTCTTTTAAATGTTTTGTTTTAATAATTTTTTGTCATGTTTTAAAGTAGACTTATTTTGTTATGTTGACTAACATAAAGCACTTGTAAAGAAATTGATTATAATTTCACTTGTAGTGTTATTCAATATCACACTTAATGTTATCATTTTAAATGTACTAAATTGCAAATTCATCATTACATATGTGTAATTTCAAATATGTTTACATACATGGCATACAAGTTTCAGTAGAAATTGCATAGTTATATTTTATTCATAAATGCTTGTCAGTAAATTTGGCAGTGCACTTTAGCCATAATTCAAAGACAATATAAGTAATTATGAAATATATGCAGTGTTGGGGAAAGTTACTTTTAAAAGTAATGCATTACAATAATGCGTTACTCCCTAAAAAAGTAACTAATTACGTTACTTAGTTACTTTTTATGGATAGTGTTATTCAATATCACACTTAATTTAGTACATTTAAAATGATAACATTAAGTGTGATATTGAATAACACTACAAGTGAAATTATAATCAATTGTAGTGTTATTCAATATCACACTTAATGTTATCATTTTAAATGTACTAAATTGCAAATTCATCATTACATATGTGTAATTTCAAATATGTTTACATACATGGCATACAAGTTTCAGTAGAAATTGCATAGTTATATTTTATTCATAAATGCTTGTCAGTAAATTTGGCAGTGCACTTTAGCCATAATTCAAAGACAATATAAGTAATTATGAAATATATGCAGTGTTGGGGAAAGTTACTTTTAAAAGTAATGCATTACAATAATGCGTTACTCCCTAAAAAAGTAACTAACCTTATTAGTATGGTTGAACTGGATCAGCAAAGGTCAGCAGCAAAAACATTGGTTAATAAAATGGGATTAGCTACATTTGTGTTATTTAACATTTAATTATTGCAGGTTTGCGTCATATTCTGAGTTTGCATTTCACTGTTTTAATTCATTTTGATGAATACTAAATCTGTTTTTTGTGAGTGGGATGATGTAATGTAAAGTTAGGACTTTTGCAATTACTTCTATTGTCTTAAGTTCAACTAATTGCATTTAATATAAAATGACACATTTTTATTTAATTACAATTAACCTGCAGCTGACTGTCTGAATACGTTCTTTAAAGCATATTACTTGTGTAGTACGTACTCTTTTTTTTAAAAAGTATGCTAAACTTTACTTATACTTTACCTCTGATGTGCTTGTTTATATGCATACAGTACAATATATATATATATATATATATATATATATATATATATATATAAGGTTTGGGATTACATTGATTTAACATTCAAAATTAATGCAGGTGGGTTTAACAAACTCTTAGGTCACTTTGTACAAAAAGTCACTTTCTACAGTGCAGGTTAAAAATGTCCTCCCAGCGGGTGCCTCAATAATTTGCTTCAGAATCATCTTGGTGTGTAATTGGTCTCTGTGGTGATAGTTATTGTGATTTGCATATGCTGCTATTCTCTGGAAAGTTTGTCAGCAGTTAATCACTGCCATAATGACTCGCTTAAACCGGTGACCGCACTGCTGCCATGGAAATTAAAGGTCACCGTGTACCTTTTTCTGGCCAACTTGCTTTTAGCAATCCCAAAACGCACTTGCTTGCACCCACTCATGCTAGAGTTAGCTCCATTTTTACAGCTTATTGCTCTTTCATTCTCTGCCATGTTGCAGGATTCACTCACCCAAAAATTCTGTCTTCATTTACTTACCATTATGTCGTTCCAAATCTGCATGACTTACTTTTTGCGTGAAACACAAAATGTGCATTTAATACCAAGTCTCTGAGATAGACCTGTCAAGCTCCAAAAGCATCATGCATGCAGACCATGAGACTTTCTGTGCCAGAAAGAAAGAAAGCCATATGGTTTGGAATGACATGAGGTTTAGTAAATGATGACAGAATTTTCATTTCTTTGTGAACTGGCCTTTTAAACAGCGATGGCCGAGGTAAATCTAAGTTTCCTCAGATTTTGTGTGCTGCTCTCTTTACATATTCTTTCTTTTCCCTCATGGTTTGGAGTGAAAGATTGAACCAGAACTACTGAACGGAGCTGAACAGATCTCTGGCTGTGTGAATGGTTATGATATGAGCTAGCCTAAAGCACAGGAAGCTCGTGAAAACCGCGGTACAGCCTGCAGTTTTTCCTTGCCTGTTCATAGCATCATTTACCAGGGACAAATTACAAACAAGCAGCACATTTACAACAGATTTACCCAACAGCGGCTAGATTCCTGAAAAACGAGCACCCACCATGAAGTGTTTCAGAGCTTCGGGTGGGAAAAAAATAACAGGTCTTTAATCAGGAAGCTTCTGTCTAACCATTAGGCCACGACTTCCCCTTATAGCATGATAAATGAAAAACCAACCAATGACATAATATCAGAAACTTGTCAAAAGTTGTTTCTAGTGTGTGGTCGAGCCTTCGGCAACTTTACTTGCCTGGAGGCTAAAGGGAAAGTTCACCCAAAAATGAACATTCTGCCACTGTTTGATCACCTCATGTCATTCAAAGCTTGTACAAATATTTGTCTACTGTTAAAAAAGAATAGGAGGGATTTTGTAAAATGTACTGGTTGCTCTTTTCCATACAATTGCAACGATAAGCTTCAAATGCAAAAAAAGCACCATGACAGAATAATGAAAGTGACTCATGCAGTGCTGGTCCTCCTTTTACGCAAAGAGTGCAAGCTGCATAGGGTAAGTTGCATAGATGACGTTTTTGGTTTCATGGTGATGCTCCAGAGCAATATCTTTGAAGATCTGTTGAGAAATACAATAATGAATACATCTCTATCACAGTGAAGGATGAATGAAGATGCGAGGAGCCTTTTCAGCTGCTTATACTGGTGAGATGCTTCACTGTGAAAAGTAAATTAATTATTTGGAGCATAGGAGAATATTGCAAAATGGCTTGCTTCCCACAATTTAACAGTTGTTATCTAAAGAGGAGCAGATTTATTTTGTATTTTTAAGACAATGCTCCTGCCCACATTGCAAAGGCAACCAAGAAGTAGCTTGAGAACCATCAGGCTCATGTTTTGGCCTAGTCAGAGTCCAGATTTGAACCCTATAGAGAATATCTGGTCTCACATTAAACTCCAACTAAATTAGAGACATTTTTAAACTACTTATGAACTGTTTGAAGTCATCAGTATTGAGTGAAACAACATTGACTCTTCTTCCTGTAAAAAGCTGTTTGTAAGTTTACCCACATGGCTTAAACATTTAAAGAAAACAAAGGGAAAATATATACTGCACTGCGTTATTTTCTCTACAGTACTGTATTTCCACAATTCTTGCTAATTTCCTGACGAATGATTGATGGTTAAAATGGTAAAATATGCACTATTAAAAGCTAAACATCAATCCAATCATATAAGGAATAATTTAGGCCAGTTTGTGATGTATGGTGGGCCAGTAGTGCACAACACAACAAAATTAGCACAACATAACATATACAAGGCACAACACAATGAAATTAGCACAACACAATAGAAACAAGCCACAGCTACACAACGAAAACAAATTGCAACACAAAGGAAACAAGCCAGAACACAATGAAATTAGCATAACAAAACGTAAACAAGCTGCAACACAATGGAAACAAGCCACAACACAACGAAATTAGCACAACACAATGGAAATTAGCACAACACAAGGAAAACAAGCTTCAAAATAACGGAAACAAGCCACAACACAACGAAAACAAATTGCAACACAAAGGAAACAAGCTGGAACACAACAAAATTAGCACAACACAATGGAAACAAGCCGCAACACAATGGAAACAAGTCACAGCACAATGGAAACAAGCCACAACACAATGGAAACAAGTAACAACACAATGGAAACAAGTCATAACACAATGGAAACAAGCCACAACACAATGGAAACAGGTCGCAACACAATGAAATTAGTACAACACAATGAAAACAAGTTGGAACACAATGGAAACAAGCCACAACACAATGGAAACAAGCCACAACACAATGGAAACAAGTCACAACACAATAAAATTAGTACAACACGACGAAAACAAGTCGGAACACAATGGAAACAAGCCACAACATAATGGAAACAAGTCACAACACAATGGAAACAAGTCAAAACACAATGGAAACAAGTCACAACACAATGAAATTAGTACAACACGACGAAAACAAGTCGGAACACAATGGAAACAAGCCACAACATAATGGAAACAAGTCACAACACAATGGAAACAAGTCAAAACACAATGGAAACAAGTCACAACACAATGAAA
>NW_015505996.1:598838-611528 GCF_001515645.1 Sinocyclocheilus grahami
CAAAATAAAATAAGCAAAAAAAAACAAAAAAAAGCCACAACACAACGAAATTAGTGCAACACGACAAAATGAGCAAAACACAATAAAATTTGCACAACAAAACGAAAACAAGTCGGAACACAATGGAAACAAGCCACAGTACAATGGAAACAAGACGCAACACAATGGAAACAAGCCACAACACAATGGAAACAAGCCACAATTCAATGGAAACAAGCCACAACACAACGAAAACAAGTCACAACACAATTAAAACAAGCTGCAACACAACGGAAACAAGTTACAACACAATGAAATTAGAACAAATGGAAACAAGTCACAACACAATGAAATTAGTACAACACGACGAAAACAAGTCGGAACACAATGGAAACAAGCCACAACATAATGGAAACAAGTCACAACACAATGGAAACAAGTCAAAACACAATGGAAACAAGTCACAACACAATGAAAACAAGCTGCAACACAACGGAAACAAGTTACAACACAATGAAATTAGCACAACACAACGGACACAAGCTGCGACACAATGAAAACAAGAAATTAGCACAAAAATTTGCAACACAACGGAAACAAGCCGCAACACAATGAAACATGCCACAACACGATGAAAACAAGCTGCAACACAACGGAAACAAGTTACAACACAATGAAATTAGTACAACACAACGGAAACAAGTTACAACACAATGAAATTAGTACAACACAACGGAAACAAGTTACAACACAATGAAATTAGTACAACACAACGGAAACAAGTTACAACACAATGAAATTAGTACAACACAACGGAAACAAGTTACAACACAATGAAATTAGTACAACACAACGGAAACAAGTTACAACACAATGAAATTAGTACAACACAACGGAAACAAGTTACAACACAATGAAATTAGTACAACACAACGGAAACAAGCCGCAACACAATGGAAACATGCCACAACACAACAGAAACAAGCCACAACACAACAGAAACAAGCCACAACACAATGGAAACAAGCCACAACACAATAAATTAGCACAATAAGTTGCAACACAACGGAAACAAGCCGCAACACAATGGAAACATGCCACAACACAATGAAAACAAGCTGCAACACAACGGAAACAAGTTACAACACAGTGAAATTAGTACAACACAACGGAAACAAGCTGCAACACAACGGAAACAAGCCACAACACAACGAAATTAGCACAACACAATGGAAACAAGCTGCAACACAACGGAAACAAGTTACAACACAATGAAATTAGCACAACACAACGGACACAAGCTGCGACACAATGAAAACAAGAAATTAGCACAAAAATTTGCAACACAACGGAAACAAGCTGCAACACAATGAAACATGCCACAACACAACAGAAACAAGCCACAACACAATGGAAACAAGCCACAACACAATAAATTAGCACAATAAGTTGCAACACAACGGAAACAAGCCGCAACACAATGGAAACATGCCACAACACAACAGAAACAAGCCGCAACACAATCGAAACAAGTCACAACAAAATTAGCACAACACAATGAAAACAAGCTGCAACACAACGGAAACAAGTTATAACACAATGAAATTAGCACAACACAACGAAAACAAGCCACAACACAAGAAATTAGCACAACAATTTGCAACACAACGGAAACAAGCTGCAACACAATGAAACATGCCACAACACAACAGAAACAAGCCACAACACAATGGAAAAAGCCGCAACACAATAAATTTGCACAACACAACAGAAACAAGCCACAACACACAAATTATATTAGTACAACACAATGTAAACAAGCCACAACACAACTGATTCAAGCCACAACGCAATGAAATTAGCACAACAAACGGAAACAAGCCACAACACAGTTAAATTAGCACAACACAACAAAGTTAGTTCTATGCATTGTGTTGTGGCGATTTCGTTGTGTCGTGCACTACTGGGCCACTGTACATATGACTTCAGAAGACTTAGAATACAAACACTTTCCTTTCATTAGGGAGCTTAACATTTCCAATTATCATTGACCTTTATTATACTGAGTGTGGCTAGGATATTATTACAGGCGCCATCAGCGCTGATGGCTGCCTCCGTGGCGTGCTCTGCAGTTGTTTTTATGTTTTTGTTAGTTAGTGGCCACAAGAAATTTGCTGAACATAGACTTTTTTTTATTTTTCATTTTCTTTTTTTTTCTCTCTCTAACACACACAGTCCCTATTCCTGTACCAGTTTCACATACATGTGAGTGTGTGTGTGTGTGTGTGTGTGTGTATATATTTTGCACATTTCCTGTTGGATTTTTCTCACCTTCTCATGTGCACAAGGCTAAATTCTCTATCATATAATCTAAGAATGCAATCTGTTATTTACATCTCACCTGATCTGCTCTTCACAGCAGATGGCAGAGACAAAGTCAGGTAAACATTTGATGCTGTTATTGTGAGTACTTATGAATAACATTATTATGATAATGACAGTATTTAGTTTCATACTGTAATTAGGTATGGACTTTATTTATCTTTCTTGGGCTTCTATTTGTTTTTTGATGCTATTGTGGCTTTATAGTTTATAGGAAAAGTGCTTTTTAAAAACAGACATTATTATTTTCTCTTTGATATTATCAATACTGTAAATAATACACACTTGTGTTATTTTTAAAATCATGTTATTTTCTAAATAACAAGGCGCATTAATGGACTTATTTTATTTTATTTTACTCCGCTTCGGTGGTTCTTGGCCTCCACGTCGTGCATTTAAAATCCTTTAATGCACGGCAAACTGTTGATTATCCCTTACATGTTAAATTGGCACTGTATGTAAAATGAAACCCAAGTACACATTTTCTGTTCTTAATGCACTTTAGGCTATTAGCGCAAACAGATGGACACTAAGTAAAGAGCAGGAAGGCTTGAGAGGCGTACTGTCAGTGTTAGATAAAGTAAAGACAGAAGGGGAAACATTTTTTATCCCTTCATCTATCTGTTCCTATATTTGCCTTAATTGTGGCAGAATCGATTCACCGTCAGAGCGTCAGGATAACGTTTCTCTCCTCACCACGGCACCGGCCTTCCTTCTACTCTGGTCTCTTGCAGTCTGTCAGACGCTGTGTTTGTTTGCGCACTTGTGTAGTTGAAATTCATGGGGTCCTGGACAAGACGTGTTTAGAGGACCCCTTTATTACAGAGCCTTCAGGAGTCCACTCTCCTAACAAACAGTATTATTGTTTATGAGCAATAAATTATTATAATAATATAAATTATTATAATATTATAAATTATTTTTTAGCATTTGTCTGATTTGTTGAAATTGTTTGTTGAAACTTAAATGTATGAATTTTTGTTTGTTTGTTTTTGAAAGAAGTCTCTTGTGCTCACCATGGCTGCATTTATTTGATAAAAAATACAGTAAAAACAGTAACTTTTCTATTTTAACATTTTAAATTGTGAATGTGATGTGAGAGTTAGAGTTAGAGGTTAGTTTTTTTTTTCTTTTAATCAAAGTTTTTCTTTAAAAAAAAATATTTTTAAATTTCCATTCATCAAAGAATCCTGAAAAAAATGTATTATGATTCCCACATAAATATTAAGCAACAAAAACTGATTTCGAAATCGATAAGAACAATTATTTATAATTACCAAGAATAATTGATAATAATTGAGCACCAAATCAGCATATTAGAATGATTTCTGAAGGATTATGTGACACTGAAAATTCAGCTGTGCCATCATAATAATAAATGGAAATTAAAATATATTAAAAATAAAAAACTGTTATTTTAAATTGTAACAATATTTCACAATATTACTGTCTTTACTATATTTTTGATCAAATAAATGCATATATATATATAGTTTTTCTTTTTTAATAAATCTGCAAAAATGTCAACAATTCTGTGTTTTTCTGTCAATATGGGGTGCTGTGTGTACATTAATGAGGAAAAAAAATGTACTTAAATGATTTTAGCAAATGGCTGCAATATAACAGAGTGAAAAATTTAAGGGGGTCTGAATACTTTCCGTACCCACTGTATATATACTGTATACATATATATATATATATGCAATATGGTGTACATAAAAAAAACTATATATAAAAAAAACTAAAAGACTTTATTCTTTATGTTTAATTCTTGTGAAATTGCACAGCTAGTTTACACCACTGCATCAAATTGAAGAAAGACGTGCCTGCATTTCACAACACGTTATTGATCATTTGCAGGACTGCAGCGCATTGTTGCATTCAGCTATGGTTGATTAATTATGTTCAATTATTAATTATGCTCAATTATGTTCAAAGCAAAGAAAAGAGAGGCAGGGCAATCATTTGTAGCAGTCATATTTAGAGTAATGAATTTTTGGGTTGAATGCACCTCCTGTTGAGTTCCATACAAGTCTTTAATTCAGTTCACTCGGCGGTCATCTTAGTAAAGCCCTCATGCAGCACACAAGCAAGCCGCTGTCTGTTAGAATGACTGTAATATGCTGGATTAACTTGCATTTATATAACATGTCAATTAGCAATAAAATATTAGCAATAAATTAGCAATACAATGTAAAAACTATTTATTATAAATGTATCTTCTTTTGTCAAAAATAAAGATGACACTTGTGAAAAAGCCTGTACTAACATTTTAGATCTTAGCACTGTACTAAAAATAGAACAGTACATGAGCTCTTATAAAATATAAAATAATAGGTTTTGAAAAGCTGAAAGTATTTACCATCTATTTGAATACATTCATCCAAGGTTTTTCCTGCATGCAGTCTGAGATTCTGGAATAGGCTCCAGCATGCCTGCGATGCTACAAATGACAAGCAGTTTGGAAAATGGATGGATGGAGGATTGGATAGATTATTGGAATAATATGTACTTAAATGTCACAATATATCTTACTATATATGAAGTATTTGCATATGGAGGCACATCTAGACATACCACTTACAGCCCTCTGGAGGCCTTTATATTTACATGATTTTCAGTCAAAACAAGCTTCTTTTATATTCAAACATATTATGTTGCTCTATCAATATCCAACTGATCCAACTTGGCACTTTTTATCCACTTTGGGATGAGATGACAGGATGGAGTTCACAAGTTTGTTTAATGCTTCCAGTAGTGCAATTGTGGTAATTGAATGCATCAACAGTCTATTTTCTTTCTCATTCTCTGTGTTTCTCTCTTTCTTTCTTTCTTGCTTTCGAAAATAAATCATTGCCCGGCAATGTCCTAACTCTCTCTTCAAAGCCCCATCACTCTGATTGGAACACACCCACTCTGGCCTAATAATAGCCCTCAATGACAGAATGGCGTGCTCGTTTGTTGAGGTAATTGTTTTAAAAGTGGAGGTGTCACCGCATGAATAGACTGTTTGAAATATGACAGTGTAGATGCCAGTTTTGTCATCGTGTAACACAGGCGTCGAGCTAGCGCAGCGAGGCAGATTGAGACAGACGCAGTGAATCTGAGTCAATCAATTCAAGCATTTGAACTCTTTATTCAATTGGAGCTTTTTATGTATCTCAAACCCCCTCTTGGTCTTTCTGTTCCTCACTTTTTGAGACATTGATGATTAGAACACAAGCGTCAGTGTCTCTCAAAAAGATTGCGAGGCGAAAAGCTTAAGAAGAGAAAGTACATTTTTTCGTAAAAAATCAAGAGAGCGAGCTCGAGAAATACTTTTGCTCAAGGCTTTACAATTTCAAGAAATACTGTAATATTTAAAAATAAATTGTTGAATAAGTCTGCCTTTGTTTAGCTTTCTATTTGATTGCAATTATTTTGAATAATACATTTTATAAACTGTCACTTCAGTAAAAGATTTGCTGTTCACTTTGAGAAACTGGAGCTGTGTTCTTTGATCAGGAGGCATAATAGAAATGTTGTTATTTTCTGGCTTTGAATCTGTTCAAAAATAATTGAAATTGATTTGACACATTAATCTAGGTTTATCCCATTATCCAACAAGTTAATCGCATGTCACTATTTTTCTCGTTTTCTGTGCAGCTCTATTAGTGGCCATTAGTTTCCACATTTTAGATGATCATCTTTTGATCAAAGAAGCAACTGCTGTTAAAAGTTACTTTGAAAGCCACTCAACATAAGGACTCGTCAGCACTTTTGAAGTGCAAACACTTAAACACATGACTTCATTTTAGAGTAATGTTGCATAAGCTAATTGCCCAGGTCTGATTTGCCGGTTTAGCAACAATTTTGTTTGGAAGGATTAGAAGGTTCAGTCAGGCCGCGTCTAAATAGAACTGTTTTTAAAAGTGGAACAAACCTCCAGATCCCTGAAGTTGAAAAGACATGAGGATGCTGGCATTGATTTGTGATCATACATTTTTTAATAAAGCAAATCAGCTTGGCCTAGCACTTATTGAAGCTGCTAGAGATGAGAAAAGTTTAATTGAATTGAAGAAATGAGACGTGCACAACAGAATTGAGTTGTTATTTGAATTGTTTTGAGTTTGAGTTGAATTAAATTAAATTGGAGAGATGATACTGAAGGTATAGAATTAATGTGTTAAACTGAGTTGAATTGAATCTACAGCAACTGAAGAGAAGAGATGAGACACGAAATGACAGTGAAATGAGTTAACTTGAATTTAATTAAAGACAAAAAAAAGAAATGAACAGACCTGAGTTGTGTTAATTTCAAAGACAAGAGAAGAGATGAGCAGAACTGAACTAAGTTGAACTGAATCAAGATGAGAAAAGAACTTAGCAGAGCTGAGCTGATTTGAATTGAATTGAATTTAAATGAAAACAAAGGAGATATGAAAAGTACAGAGTCGAGGTTAGTTAAATTTAACTGGGTCCCACTTTATATTGGGTCCCTAATACCTGTGTACTTACATAGTAACTAGATGTGTACATAGTATGTAACCACAGTTTAAGTACACATTGCTACATAGTATCTACAGCTGTAATGTTTGTGTAACTACACATATGTAACAACCCACTGAATGGTATGTGTAAGTATAAATGTGTAACAGGACATTGGTAACAACACTTTTTGGTTAAGAAAGTGTTACACTTTATATTAGATTTTGTCATGTAATTACTGTGTTACACTTTATATTAAGTAGACAGTTCCTGAGGAGTTACCATGTAAGTACACTGGTATTACAGTGGTGCACCAACTCCAACTCAAGATCCAACTCCTCCCACTTAAAATATCCCTAAACTTACCCATCTCCACCCCCTGGATCCCATTTCCACCCCTAAACCTACCCATCTCCACCCCCTGGATCCTGTTTCCCCCCCTAAACCTACCCTTCTCCACCCCCTGGATCCCGTTTCCACCCCTAAACCTACCAATCTCCACCCCCTGGATCCCAGTTCCACCCATAAACCTACCTTTCTCCACCCCCTGGATCCCAGTTCCACCCCTAAACCTACCCATCTCCACCCGTGGATCAAATGGTAATTCCAATTACTCTTATACATATTGTTGTTACAAAATGTAGTTATATAATTCCTGTTACACGAGTACTTAGTGAAGTGAAAAAAAAGTGTTGTTACCAATGTCATGTTACACATTTGTACTTACACAAACCATCCTTAGGGTTGTTACATGTGTGTAGTTACAGAAAAAATACAGCTGTAGATACTATGTACCAATGTGTACTTACACTGTGGTTACATACTACGTACACATTTAGTTACTTAATATAAATTGGGACCCAGTACTGAGTTGAGCTGAACCAAATCAGAGACAAGAGAAGAGATAAACAGAACTGAGTTTGGCTGAATCAAAGACGAGACGAGATTAACAAAACTGGGTTACAGTAAGTTGAACTGATTTAAGACATGAGAACAGAAATGAACTATGCCAAGTTGATTTGAATCAAAGACAAGAAAAGAGATTAAATAAACAGAGTTAAGTTGAATTGAATTTAGATGAGAACAAAAATTAGCTCAAATGAGCTGAGTTGAACTGAATCAAAGAAAAATGTAGAGATGAACAGAACTGAGTTGAAGTAAGTTGAGTTTAATTGAATCAGTGAGGAGATGAGATAAACAATTGATTTAAAGTTGAGTTGATTTAAACTGAATCAAACAAAATGATGAGAAATGAAGAATACAACAGAACTGAATTTAGTTCAGTCTGAATCAAAGACATGAAATTAACAGAATGGAGAAGAAAATGAACAGAACTAAGTGGAGTTTAATTAAAAACAAAATACGAGATGAATAGAATTGAGCTGAGGTACTGTAAGTTGAACTGAATCAGGAGACAGAAGAGTACTGAAATGCTGAATGGAACCAAAGCGAAGACAAGAAATGAGACAAAGGAAAACTGAGGTGAGATAAGGCAAATCAAAACAAAGAGTACAGAACTGATTTGGATTTAAATTATTCAAAGAAAAGAGAATAGCTGGAATAAAGTTCCTCACTCAGTAAATGTCACTGCCAGTGGTGCGTCCTCCATGATCTGATGTTACTCAGTCTGCAGACCTTCTGGTGTTGCTGTGATGGTTCTGGAACAAACTGCATCTACTCTAAGCTTTTTTTTATTTGATTATTCCTGGCCATGGCAAGCCATGGAGGTCTACATTGATAAATATGTTGTCAGTGGTATTTTGAGGAGGGCTGGGGATCTGGAGACACGCAGGCCTTGGCATGTGTGTATTAATTAAAGGCGTCTGGCCTCAGAATGCACTGTCCGTGTTTATATGTGTGCATGTACTAATTAGAGCAGTCTGCTCCCAGTGTGCACTTGTGTTCAGTGTTTTATGTTAAAACAACAGATCTGATGTTATTCAAGGACAGATGAGAGGGGGAGAAAGCGAGCTGGATGGGAGGAGAAAGAAAAATAGATACAGACAGAAAGGCCATCTAGCAGATGCATGGCATGGTGAGCACTTTGGATGAGTTGGGATGAGAGATCATTAAAGCAAACAAAAGATTTGATGGAAAGAATTTAAGTTCTTTTTTTTTAACATTTTAATTTAAACATGTTACATTATAAATAGGAAGTTTGATTCCTCTTAACAATTCTGGTTGCTAAATGTTTCTGTTAACTTCTATTTGAGGAAGAAATATTTGATTGATTGAGGGATGGATGGATGGATGAAATTTCTTGCAGTCTGATATTTTGTCTTGATTATATATAGATTAACAAAACTAAATAAAAAAAAATCATATTGACATATTTTATTTATTCATTTTTTTTATAAGATGCTACTGGCAAAACTCACTACAGACAAAATAATCTTTAACTACATGTCACCATATGAACATCCAGCTTGCTGATTGTAGTTTCATAAGCCTTAAATACAAAATGATTCAGTTCTGTCATGTCAACTGTGTGAGAGTTTAGCATGGTAACTATTGCGTCACAGATCAATGCAGGTGGAGCTGGGAAAGATGGAGGGTTTCTGAAGTGCGCTGCAACCACTACAGTAAACACTAGTCAAGTATTTGAATGTTGAGCAGCAGCTCATTGGCTGCTGATGCGAAACCAATCAGCTGTGCCATGTGAATGATGATGTGATTATATCAGATTGAGTTAGAACCTGTGCCATCTGGTGTTTCATGACAGAACTTTGTATTAGTAAACTGTGTTATGTAAGCTGGATTGTATGTTTAAATAAATAAATAAATGAGCAATCAGTTAGACTACACTTGTGCTGTATGTTTTTTATTCACTAAAAAGAGCCAGCTCATTAAAGAGTCATATAATTGTTTGGACTACACTGGTTTTGCTGTATGCATCTGATTCACTAAAGAGAATCTGCTCATAAGAGTCATTCATTATCTGACTACATTGTAATTAATTATTAATTGGACTAAATTTTTTATTCTATGTGTATGATTTGCAGCTCATAAGAGTCATTTGATAAAGTTTTGGATGGACTACTTTGCACTGGACAGTATGTGTTTGATTCACTAATAACAACAACTGATGAGAGTCATTTGTAAGAGAATCGGTTGGATTACATTGGTTGTGCTATACGTTTTTTATTCACTAAAAAGGGCCAGGTTGTAAGAATCTTTTGATCGAGAATCAGTTGATTCATATTCACAAATAAATATTGATCAGTGCACATACACTGGAAGCTTAACTCTACTTGTTTGACGCGTGAGAGCAAATCTCATTGGTTCTTATGCAATAAGCATGCATATTTTGAAGGGATGGAACTACAATCCTTTTGTTTGAGTTTTAATAACTACAGCACTATTGTCCTATTTTGTCATAAATAACCTGTTAAAATTCACTTCTGAAAATACAGTAAAATAAGTGCATTAAGTCAGTTTCTCTATACTGTATATATATGATCTTATATCGAGTTGAAGTCAGATACAAGACTTTAAATTTAAATGTCATGGTTTGCCTCATACAGATACACATGGCATGCATATTTTATGTGACAACAACTCTGATTGCTGCTACAAACCATAATACATTTCACTGAGGTTTGTCATTATGACTTGTTTTAAGGTTTGACAGCATGTCAGAAAGGACGCTAAATGAAGATGTCTCTGAGCTATTTTCTGCCCACCTTTGGAAGTCTAACCTTAATTTTTCTCTCAGTTTCATATTTTTGAATCAGTGGGATTGATGACAATCATGAATTGTAGTAAACAATTTCAGGCTGATCGTGCAAAAATGCAATTTCTTTTCCCCCATCTGACCTCTAAATGACTCAGCCTTCCCATTTCTCATGCTGGCGGACGCCATTGTGTTGTGCATTAAATGTTCAGCACGTAAATGATTTGTGCGTAGTGTGTCAGCAGTCTTGTTCAGGGGACTTGATTGCTGGGTTCTGATTCAGGCAGATCGGACAAATGCAACCTCACAGCTTTATTGTTCTGACAAACACACATGCAGAGCACTGGCTTTTGTGACTTATATTGCATGCTGATATGCAAAATGCATTCCAGGAATCCGTGAGGTGCAAATAAAAACTAAAGCATATTTCTGACATTTTTTAAGTGTTCAGAGGGGATGGGTGATACAGCTAAAACAGTACAGTGGGGCAAAAAAGTATTTAGTCAGCCACCAATTGTGCAAGTTCTCCCACTTAAAAAGATGAGAGAGGCCTGTAATTTTCATCATAGGTATACCTCAACTATGAGAGAAAAAAGGAGAAAAAAAAATCCAGAAAATCACATTGTAGGATTTTTAAAGAATTTATTTGCAAATTATGGTGGAAAACAAGTATTTGGTCAATAACAAAATTTCATCTCAATACTTTGTTATATACACTTTGTTGGCAATGACAGAGGTCAAACATTTTCTGTAAGTCTTCACAAGGTTTTCACACACGGTTGCTGGTATTTTGGCCCATTCCTCAAGAGCAGTAATGTTTTGGGGCTGTCGCTGGGCAACACGGATTTTCAACTCCCTCCAAAGATTTTCTATGGGGTTGAGATCTGGAGACTGGCTAGGCCACTCCAGGACCTTGAAATGCTTCTTACGAAGCCACTCCTTCGTTGCCCGGGCAGTGTGTTTGGGATCATTGTCATGCTGAAAGACCCAGCCACGTTTCATCTTCAATGCCCTTGCTGATGGAAGGAGGTTTTCACTCAAAATCTCACAATACATGGCCCCATTCATTCTTTCGTTTACACGGATCAGTCGTCCTGGTCCCTTTGCAGAAAAACAGCCCCAAAGCATGATGTTTCCACCCCCATGCTTCACAGTAGGTATGGTGTTCTTTGGATGCAACTCAGCATTCTTTCTCCTCCAAACACGACAAGTTGAGTTTTTACCAAAAAGTTATATTTTGGTTTCATCTGACCATATGACATTCTCCCAATCCTCTTCTGGATCATCCAAATGCTCTCTAGCAAACTTCAGACGGGCCTGGACATGTACTGGCTTAAGCAGGGGGACACATCTGGCACTGCAGGATTTGAGTCCCTGGCAGCGCAGTGTGTTACTGATGGTAGCCTTTGTTACTTTGGTCCCAGCTCTCTGCAGGTCATTCACTAGGTCCCCCCGTGTGGTTCTGGGATTTTTGCTCACAGTTCTTGTGATAATTTTGACCCCACGGGGTGAGATCTTGCATGGAGCCCCAGATCGAGGGAGATTATCAGTGGTCTTGTATGTCTTCCATTTTCTAATAATTGCTCCCACAGTTGATTTCTTCACACCAAGCTGCTAACCTATTGCAGACATGCAGAGCACTGGCTTTTGTGACTTATATTGCATGCTGATATGCAAAATGCATTCCAGGAATCCGTGAGGTGCAAATAAAAACTAAAGCATATTTCTGACATTTTTTAAGTGTTCAGAGGGGATGGGTGATACAGCTAAAACAGTACAGTGGGGCAAAAAAGTATTTAGTCAGCCACCAATTGTGCAAGTTCTCCCACTTAAAAAGAATATTTTGCCAAATAAAACCGCATATTTATTTAATTAATTGTGTATCTTCAATATATTGCCCAGTCCTAGAACTTACCACCCACTGAATACACATACAAATGCAAAAACGCACTCTCACGCATACTTACACCCACCTGTTCCTGTAAATTATTGAGCTCTCATAAGCATTTCTCAAGTCAGTGGACCAAACGGATTCAGACAAAAATGGATAATAAACACACTTGCATACTCACAAGCAAAGCTATCCACTTTAAAATGCTTACGCAGGTGTGTTATCTCTTAAACAGCCATCTGTGTAATGACACGTATCTCTCTCTCTCTCTCTCTCTCTCACACACACACACACACAC
>NW_015505996.1:611930-625519 GCF_001515645.1 Sinocyclocheilus grahami
CTCTCTCACACACACACACACACACACACACACACACACACACACACACACACACACACACACACACACACACACACACAAATACAATATAAACCAGATGAGGACAGACAACCATCTTTCCTCCCAGCTGTTCTTTTATTTTCTTTGCTGCAGTTTGCAGTTTGCCAATGTTTATATCCTGACCTTAAGAACTGGCAAAGACATACACTCGTGTGTGTACAGTATGTGCTGTGAAGTTGTTGTTTTTTACTAAACATGTCAGTATATTCTGTGTTAACGTACATGTTCTTGCGTTTATAGCATTTTCACACATATTGACTAATATTACTAACATGTACACTTTAGGTGCTAATATGTACTTTTAAAGATTCAGAACTCAAAACTTTCTCGTTGGTCTAGAAACAGCTTATATTGAAGCCAATCTGCCAAAAGGACAGCTTGTGAAATGTGCCACTTTATGATGTAATAGTGTAATAGATCAACACCTGCTTCTACAGCGCTGCCTGTTTAGCCCCGCCCACTGTAGTGAAAATAAATTCCAGACCGCATCAGTAAGAACTTGGTCCTTTGTTCACTTAATTTTTTATCATGGATTAATTTACAAACAAGGCACAATTCAATGTGGGATTTTCAGAAAGACTATATCGGATCTGACAGTAATGTCGCTCACACAAGTGTGAGTAACTGTTTTTATAACATAATTACTGTGTCTTTGTCTGTTATTACACTTAGTATTTATTTTTAACCTAAATCAAAGCAGCGTCCATCTGTGTAGGATGTAGGCTGTCAAACATACAGTACACAACTGTTAGCGAATCGTAGCAGTGTTAGTTTACTTCCAAGTCTACAATCCGTCACGCCTATTCAAACAGAGTGTTCTGATGAGGGAGCGGTTATAAACAGGACAGAGAAAAGCTTATTACTTCTAAATTATGTTGTTTGATGTACAAACATGATAACATTACAAGTAGACCTCAGAGAACAGTACAAAATAATAAAAAAGGCAGTTCATGACCCCTTTAAGGCACTTAATTACATTTATTTTTATTTATTCTAATTTATGTATATATATATTATTATACAAACCCGATTCCAAAAAAGTTGGGACACTGTACAAATTGTGAATAAAAACAGAATGCAATGATGTGGAAGTTTCAAATTTCAATATTTTATTCAGAATACAACATAGATGACATATCAAATGTTTAAACTGAGAAAATGTATCATTTTAAGGGAAAACTAAGTTGATTTTAAATTTCATGGCATCAACACATCTCAAAAAAGTTGGGACAATGCCATGTTTACCACTGTGTGGCATCCCCTCTTCTTTTTATAACAGTCTGCAAACGTCTGGGGACTGAGGAGACAAGTTGCTCAAGTTTAGGAATAGGAATGTTGTCCCATTCTTGTCTAATACAGGCTTCTAGTTGCTCAACTGTATTAGGTTTTCTTTGTCGCATCTTCCTCTTTATGATGCGCCAAATGTTTTCTATGGGTGAAAGATCTGGACTGCAGGCTGGCCATTTCAGTACCCGGATCCATCTACGCAGCCATGATGTTGTAATTGATGCAGTATGTAGTCTGGCATTGTCATGTTGGAAAATGCAAGGTCTTCCCTGAAAGAGACGACGTCTGGATGGGAGCATATGTTGTTCTAGAACTTGGATATACCTTTCAGCATTGATGGTGCCTTTCCAGATGTGTAAGCTGCCCATGCCACACGCACTCATGCAACCCCATACCATCAGACATGCAGGCTTCTGAACTGAGCACTGATAACAACTTGGGTTGTCCTTGTCCTCTTTAGTCCGGATGACATGGCGTCCCAGTTTTCCAAAAAGAACTTAAAATTTTGATTCGTCTGACCACAGAACAGTTTTCCACTTTGCCACAGTCCATTTTAAATGAGCCTTGGCCCAGAGAAAACGCCTGCGCTTCTGGATCATGTTTAGATATGGCTTCTTTTTTGACCTATAGAGTTTTAGCCGGCAACGGCGAATGGCACGGTGGATTGTGTTCACCGACAATGTTTTCTGGAAGTATTCCTGAGCCCATGTTGTGATTTCCATTACAGTAGCATTCCTGTATGTGATGCAGTGCCGTCTAAGGGCCCGAAGATCACGGGCATCCAGTATGGTTTTCAGGCCTTGACCCTTACGCACAGAGATTGTTCCAGATTCTCTGAATCTTTGGATGATATTATGCACTGTAGATGATGATAACTTCAAACTCTTTGCAATTTTTCTCTGAGAAACTCCTTTCTGATATTGCTCCACTATTTTTCGCCGCAGCATTGGGGGAATTGGTGATCCTCTGCCCATGTTGATGGACACTGCAACTCTGAGAGGCTCTTTTTATACCCAATTATGTTGCCAATTGACCTAATAAGTTGCAAATTTGTCCTCCAGCTGTTCCTTATATGTACATTTAACTTTTCCGGCCTCTTATTGCTACCTGTCCCAACTTTTTTGGAATGTGTAGCTCTCATGAAATCCAAAATGAGCCCATATTTGGCATGACATTTCAAAATGTCTCACTTTCAACATTTGATATGTTATCTATATACTATTGTGAATAAAATATAAGTTTATGAGATTTGTAAATTATTCCATTCCTTTTTTACTCACAATTTGTACAGTGTCCCAACTTTTTTGGAATTGGGTTTGTATTAAAGGCATACTTTTACCCTCAAATATAGTGAGACATTACTGTTTTGTTGCTTTTAATATGAAAATAAGTATGATTTGGTTAATTGATTACATAGTCTCAGCCTCAAACGTTATGCCTATGGACCGTTAGCTGAGTACCTGATGCATATGGCACACAAAAAGGGAAACACTTCAGGAGTTTCGAAGTCATTGTCTTATTGGTTGAATTCCCACCTAGAAACAAAGCCATTGTGAAGCCAAACCCCCTCATGGAAGAAGAAAGCCATTGTGTTTACAACTGTGACAACAACGATTGCTTATTAGGATCAACGAAACACTGGATTTTGCCGCGTGAAGTTCGAGGCATAGACTTTTGCTGACTGAAGATATGGTTCTTGAATGCATTATTTATTGGCTGAATGCCAGTCTGTTATTGTAAAGACATCAACTTTATGTTTTCACACTCTTAAACATGCTGCTGAACAAAACAAACTGATCGGTTATTTTACATGTCAGTCAGGTTGCGATAGAGTCCTGACCTTCTGCCTTCAGTCTGGAGGTCTGGCGATGTGAGACTAACTGCTACATGACCCATTGTAAGAGTCAAATCTGGTGCATTTTAAATTCAAAAACACACCAGACTCTTAGCTCAATTTGCTCACATTTATTTTTGCCAAACTGAATTCTAATGGGATTTCTCAGTGTACACTTGATCTATACGGCATTCACAGTGCCTCTTAGACTGAACCTGTATGTTCTCTACAGTTTGGAATCTCACAGATGGTCCACTTCGCAGGGCACTATGGGACGATGTTAACATAGGGCCATTTTATATGTTGAACTGCATATGTCTACACATTCACATACATAAAAAACATACTTAAATAAAGCACATACACCATCCATTTCAGTAATAAAATATAGTTTTAGTCGTCTTTTTTCCTTTCCAGTCCCAGATGTGGGTGGTGATACTCAGACTTAATGAGATCTGGATGTCTTTTTTCTTTTCCTCTTTTCCACAGCTGTGCTGCTCTCAAGGACGTCCTCTCAGCCCTGTCCCTCTCCATTCCTCACCATGGGCCCCCAGGGGCCGAAACACTCTGCCTGCTGATGCTGAGGATGTTGCAATCTGAGAAAGAAAAACAGAAGGGATGTGTATGACAAGCCTCACTTAATAAAACTGACAAGCGATTTCTTTTTGGCTGTTCTGCATACAGAGATTCTCTGCCGTATGTATTTGTGATGAATACCATTTTCACCCAAAGTGGCATCTCAGCAGGAATCATTTTCTAATTTATGGGTACCTTTAGCACAGCTTTAGCTTAATAAATAAAGATATATTAAATCATTTTGGGCGTTTTCTTCTTTTCGCCTGTTTCCATCAAATCAATCAACCAACCAACCAACCAATCAATCAATCATTTTTGTTAGCAGATTGTTTATTTATTTATTTGTAATATTTAATTATATTTAATCAAGATTGATCTCTCAGTTGTGATTATGTAGCGAATCAGCTCAAAGGGGAAATATGAATAATTAATCATAACTAGTTATAATTAATTATAAATATTTAGATTCACTGTAAGTATTTACTCTATAGACCTCTCAGGGTCAACTATCTGTCAATTCTAAGAACGTTAATTTCCTGGTTAAGGGAAATAACTTTCTTACTGTACAATACGACACAGAGCATGTGGCATAAATGATTAGGGACTCCAGTTATGAGCAAACAATGAACAACGTCAAGTGTGATACAAGTAAGACTTTATTAACTACATAAACACTTAAACTAGTCTAACATACACATACACACACACACACACACACACACACTTGGTATAGGAACAGGATTAAAGCTTAGGCAGTAAAGAGAAGATAAATAAAGCATGAAGCTATGGTATCATTGGATATTCATGCAGATACAGCCTGAAGGAAACATCAGCTTCTTAGTTCAAACAGACCTTTGTAAAAAGGTGCAAATGATACTTAATGTATCAATTAATAAGACTAAGTTTGATACTTGCAAGTCTTGTCTGTCTGACAGAGAGTCCTGATGCAATCTGAGGGCTCAAGTTGATCTTTGTTGAAGTTGGTTGATGGAAAAGAACCAGTTTGAGTCAGATGATCTTGGTGAATGGAAAGTCAAGGCCCGAGGGCTGGCGCGAACTTAAGGACACCCTTAGGAGCGTTCTAGCTCACATCTTCTCAGAATCTAACAGAACCGCAGACTGAAGGCGGGTCACTGATGTGAGGCCTTTAAGGCCTGACTAGATTCACGCCTCTCAGGATGAGCTTGTCCAATGAGAAAGGCTGAAATATTTATTTAATACATGTTTCACAATTTGAGTTGAATTACTGAAATAAATGAACTTTTCCACGACATTCTAATTTATTGAGATGCACCTGTAACTAACAAAATATATATCGTGTGTCTGATTGGTCCAGATGCTACAATTAAATGGGGGTGTTTTATGCAATGTTTATTATTATTATTATTAGTAGTAGTAGTAGTAGTAGCAGTAGTAGTATTTTTAAATGTGGTCAACAAACCTAGTCACTCACAAAATATGAATACATTATTAGCATGTGTCATAATAGGCAATGAGTTGGGAGGGTATCAGATTGATTCATGGAGTAATTATTTCTAAAGGTGCATTTCTGACGTAAGCCTTGTTAACAGTAGCTCTGTGGGTCCTTGCCTGATTAGCATACTGATCTAAAGGTTATTCCATCACTGAACACGGGCTATGCAATCCCTTGGGGTCTGAGGGAAATTCATTTCTGATATCCTGCATTCAATGACTTGTAGCCATAGGTTGATACAAAACTGAGAAGAAAGAAGAGGGTGAAGAGAAAGAAATGGTGTCATAGTGGACATTGTTTGGTAGGCCCTAATGAGCGTGACTCTATAGAGAGACTGCATGCAAAGGCAGGACCAAAGACATTTACCTTGACATTTTATTTGAACACATATGACACAGTAAAAATGTCTAAGTGTCGTTTAAAAGCTACAAATGATGTCATTTTTAGTGAAGTAATTCAATTCCCCTCAAGTTCATCGAAATCAAACATGAACATTTTGCCATTTATTTCTAATGTTTGCAAATTCATGGATATATTGGTGACTATTAATCAGTAAGTAATTATTTTTACTTTGTTACTATACTTAAGTATATTTGTGAAGTTTCTGCACTTTATCAGAGTATTTTTTCAAGAAAGAAAGAACAAGTAGATAAAGTAGAATAGAGAGTGCTAGTGTTAGAGAAAGTGTAGATGGAAGCGATGTGTCACTAGCCATTAGGGATGTGCATCTCCATGACTCAGGCCGATACGATATGCATCTCGATGCATAGCCAACGATACGATACATTAAAGATACATATGAAGTAGCTACCGATGCGTTGCGACACAATTCACCCCTATGATGATGCAGTGCGATCCAGTTCGATTAGTTTCAACACAATGCGATTCGATGCAATGGAGAAAATATGATCACTTTTAATGCCTCCGAGGCCTGTTTCTTAAAACAAGTTTACCAAATAAGCCAGGCTAATTTCAGTTAGTCTGACTCATTGTCAAATGATTTGCTTCCATAAAGCAAATTTAACATAGGCCTAGATCAAGCTAGTGCCTGTGGCAACTTATGCTGGGAAACTAAACCTGGTCTAAAGCAGGCTAACTGTCAGGCTAAGCTAATTTCCTCTAACACCGACCAATAGGAACCCAATGATATTACTACTCTCTCACATACTATTATTTGACTCTTTTTTTTTTTTTACAGTTTCTAGCCATGCAGCTTTTTTCCAGCAATGTATGTCATTTGCGATCAGGTAAAAAGCCAGTTGTGCAGCATTCTAATGACATTAGGATCCAGCGGTTAGTATGGATGCTATGACCAACAGTACACTATGAAAACTCTGTGTGTGTGTGTGTGTGTGTGTGTGTGTGTGTGTGTTTGTCTTGGGTTTGTTTGCTCTTTTGACATGAGTTGTACCTGTAAAAATGAGAAACATCAGTAGTGATTTTGATTGGTCAAAAACATCATTTATTTAAATATTTATTTATTTGTTTGTTTGTTTTTATATGTGTTTGTTTGTTTGTTTGTTTTTATGTGTGCATGTTTGTTTATTTGATTTCTTTTTTTTTTGTATATTTAGTTTTTTTGTTTGTTCATATAAATATGTTTGATACCCTGCACTACTTCAATATATGCCATGGTACTGAATAATTACCTTGTGCCACAATATTCTTTGGAATACTATGGCACACACACACTAACCCCCACCCCCATAAACAAACAAACAAATAAATAAAATTGTATATTCATGTCAAGTGCTTAATTCTGGTACTGTACATGAATATGCTAATCATTCATACCATGGTGTATACATGAAAATACTATGATATAACCATTATACCATCACTTTTTTAGGGTTGTGCATCTTATGCAGTAAAGATGTTTTTGGGGTGATTGTGAATGTGTTACTGACAAAACTGAACATGCTGATTAAGTGATAAACTAATAATATTAGAACAGAAGACAAAAGATAAAACAGGTCCAGTGAAAAGTCCAGGTAAGCTTGAAAGACATGTTGAGAAACATTGAAAGTATAGTGAGAGTGTGATGGGATCACCATGACAACTCCTCTTCACACTGATCAGTGAATGTAATTAGCCTGCCTGGCATTGAAAAAAATACAAAATAAATAACACCCACACAGGAATGCACAACCTTAGTTACTTCAGACATCACTTTACAAGTCTGTGCTTTGCATTTGTGGTTAAATATGTAATATATACAAACAGAAAACAAGTTTGTTTGTTTTTGTTCATTTGTTTGTTTGTTTGTTTGCTTGTTTGTGCAATTGCGTACAAAATCTGTGTGATTTGTATGAAAATGTATGTGTGTAAAAAAAAAAATGAATTTTTTCATATTTAGCAGTCATTTAAAAAAAGTCATTTAGCAGACGCTTTTATCCAAAGCGACTTACAAATGAGGACAATGGAAGCAATCAAAATCAACAAAAGAGCAATGATATAGAAGTGCTATAATAAGTCTCAGTTAGCTTAACTCAGTACACGTAGCATTCGTAAAATAGTTACATTTCGCAGGAGATTGGGTTGGTACTGTACTTGGTTCTATGCCAAGCTGAAAATGCAACACTATGGTATTTCAGTAAATTTTATTTCACTGAAAAATTAGCATCTATTACAGCATTCTATGGAATAATCATTGTACTCCCACAATATATATATTTTTTTCATAGTATTTTGCAGGTAAGAGAGACAAAGAAAAATAAACACAGAGTACCGTATTGACCCGAATATAAGACAATGTTTTTTTCTTGGAAATACATCTGAAAAAACGCGGTTGTCTTATATTCAGGGTCTAGACTTTGACATGTCAATAATACACACACAACAATTGGTGGCGCCAAATACGCATAAAACGAGTGTGCCATGAAATACGTAAACGCTTGTTGTAAAGATCGCGACCAAACTCCCTTTGTGATTTTAAAACGTAAGACAGTACCCAGATTTGAAGACTACAGTAAGATTGAACTCCTACTCTTAATAAGATTTTGGTAGGCTACTATTAGATGGATAGCCTAAATGTCCTAATTCAGATGGGCTACCTGTTTTGTTTTTTTAATGGTATATCAAAAAGTGTAACGTATATTTTTTAAATGTGATTGTTGGTACAGTTTACCAGTTGTTACCATACTTTCAAAACAAAAATTAAAATAGGAAAAACATGCAATATGAAAATAATTGAAGACAAAATGTGTTGAGAAAAAACAAGATTTGGTTTTTAAAAAGCCTTTTTCCAAAAGGTACATCTGGAAAAAGGGGGGTCGTCTTATAATCAGGCTCGTCTTATATTCGGGCCAATACGGTAGTTAGTGTTGAACAAATGAAGCCGAACAGGTTTTCACAGGCTTAATTTAAGTGGATTGTGGGTAAATATCCACCTCATCAAGTGCTGTTTTTGAACTTTGTAAATGATTCGGTGAGTGAGTGTCAAAATGATTCAAATGAAAACGTGAACAGATTTAGACTGTTTTGTTAATTCGTATGACCTTTTAAATGAGAAGTGATTCAAACATGAATCATCACTAGTTCTGATTCTAAAGAGCCAATAAATATATGGGCTCGTCTTATATTCGGGCCAATACGGTAGTTCGTGTTGAACAAATGAAGCCGAACAGGTTTTCACAGGCTTAATTTAAGTGGATTGTGGGTAAATATCCACCTCATCAAGTGCTGTTTTTGAACTTTGTAAATGATTCGGTGAGTGAGTGTCAAAATGATTCAAATGAAAACGTGAACAGATTTAGACTGTTTTGTTAATTCGTATGACCTTTTAAATGAGAAGTGATTCAAACATGAATCATCACTAGTTCTGATTCTAAAGAGCCAATAAATATATGGGACACATTTGACTACTTAAATGTTGTGAGGTAAAAATTTTACATCATGGCATTTGTGAGCGTTACAACTCTACTTTTTCACTACTGAAAGCTACTCGATTTAAACTCACCACCTTACTGTTGAAAGTCTGAGTTAAGCTAAAAGCTTTGCTAATTTTCACAACACTGCTGTCTAAAACTGGGCACAGCATCCTAACTTTGTGAAACATAGTTAGTACTCAGTTGGCATTAGCACATTTACTAAAACATTTCGTTAACAGTTTATTTTAAGGCCCAATTCTTGCTATTAACTAGTTGCTTATTAGCATGCATATTACTAGCATATTGGCCAATTATTAATACTTCTAAAGCACATATTAATGCTTTACTGTGCACGACCATATTCTAGATCCCTTAATCTGACTCCATACCTAAACTGAACAACTACCCTACTAACTATTAATAATAAGCAGCAAATTAGGAGTTTATTGAGAGAAAACTCATAGTTAATGGTGAATATGTGTCCCCTATTCATATATGTGTCCCCTATTTCATAGATCAGAGAACATGACAAAGACATATTTATTTTGAGCCTTATTTGTATTGGGATCTTGGGGAGTTGAAATGTTAACTATACAGTAGACTCTCTCTCTCTCTCTCTCTCTGTGTGTGTGTGTGCGTGTGTCTGAGTGGACAGATGTGGTTTAGTGGAAGTGGCGTTTCAGTGTCGACATTGTGCGAAAAGTATGTGTGTGTTTGGTTTGTAAGTGGTTATTATTCAAGCATTTATTTACTGTCAGGCACCCGCTGCCATGAATATTTCATATTTGATGTACAGCATGATTCCATCTGATAAAAACGACTGATTAAAAAGAAAGAAAATCAATAAGACCCTGATGGGCGAGAGCGGTGGAACGATAGAGTGTTAAGCCACGGAAGACGATCCTCTCTTCTAGTGCTGAGGAGGATGAAATCCCATCAAGAAGCTTACTTCTGTCAAGGTCAAACACACACGGCCTCCCAGCTCTTGTTTGCCTTGTTTTTCCATTTTTCTTTCTGTCTCTCTCTTTCTCTCTCTCTGTTGGTTGAAAGTTTTATTTTGTGATGCTGTAATTTGACAGGTTTGTGCTGTCTGACACACTGTGATTTGTCTGTGAGCTCCCTTGTCTTCTTTTTGTGGGACAACAGCATGATGGACGGCCTTTTTCTGTCTTCTTTTTTCCCTTGGTTTTCCAAGATATCGTTAAAGCAGTTCTGCTACTTTGGTGATCGTTGAAGTCAAGAACAAAGTGTTTGCGATTTTCCGAAATATCATCTGCAAGTTGTTAAAGCAATAGTTCACTAACAACTGAAAACTCTGTCATTGTTTACTCACCTTTATCTTGATACAAACCTGTATGACTCATTGCAATTACAATGAACAGAAATGGCACAAAAGAATCTTAAAAGTATCATAATAGTAGTTCATATGACTTATGCACTGTATTCTAGGTCTTCTCACACCTTTCAATAGCTTTGTGTGAGGAACCGAAATGTATGTCATTATTCACTGATAATCTTCCGCTCCGGTGAGCTGGGATTGGATCATTTAGTTGAAAGGTGAAAACTGAATCAATACAATACATGAACCTACATAAGATAAGTGGTTTGAAACATGGATGGATGGATGGATGGATTATTTTGCATTAAGTAAACACTGACGTTATGACTTCTCTGGTAATCAATGCCATTCTGCTGATTTTCTGCTGTAATCAAGAATATCAGGGTGGGTGGGTGGGGGGGATAACAAACAATAGCATTGTGTAACATTCATGATCCAATGTGTTTTGATAGCACTAGTGATAGCAACAGTGAAGCCCTGCTGAGGTCATGGGATGTGATCCATCTTGTCCTGCGTATTAACAAGCAATACTGATCATTATGATGGACTCAGAATCAGTTTTCACAACTGTATTTTATTAACTATACTAGAAGAAATTAAATGTACAATAGAAGAATAGTAAATAGATTAATTAAAATTTTAAAGCCAAAATGTTTATGCACTACTAGCTTTTACGAACAGAACTGCTATAATAATAACTGTTTTCAAACAGATTCCCTAAACACTCCCCCTGCCTTCCATTGGTCCAACAAATAGCTCCGCCCTGAACTCACACCATTGGCTGAGGCCATGTTACTGGATCAGGATTACTCAAAGAAATAAAGTAGTGTTTACTGAGGTATTAACCTATGGATTGCTTACTTATAGTTGACTCTGCATAATAAACTGGGATAGAGATAAGTATTTTAACATCCCCCAAAAAAAGAAAATCACTCTAAGCAGTCGAATAAGCAGAGGATATTTTAAACAAAGGAGAGATGATATGGTTCACACAACGCTACACACTAAACTTTCTGAAAAAAAAACCAGTCCATCTGAAATGAGCTCTACCCTCAGACATATACAGAAAAGAAACAGTGAAGAAGAGCAAAAGGCAAGAGACACAGTATTAAAAACCAGCAGAGCAAGGAGATATAGGAACATGTTCACAGAGATGTGTGGCTTAGGAGGCAAAGTGTTCCCTTTCGATACTACACTTGTACTGCATCCTGCTAGATGCATATGGGGAAAAAAGCCTTTTTTCTCCTGAACTGAAGCCTTTTCATTCACGCAGTGAAACTGCACGGCCATTGGGTCGTGCAGTGTATTAAAAACGAACCAATGGCGACGAAGCCCGCCAAAGCCAGCCAAAGTCTGCCAGAATGGGTGGGGCATCTGGCTATAAGCTGGCGTTCGCCACAGGATTCTCAGATTTCTTCTCCTTCAGCGACGACTCTGCGTCTTCAAGCTGATCCGAAGCCGCTCGCCATTGACACGACTTCGCTGCTGGAATCGGGACCTCTCAGCAAATTGGCGTTCTTGCAAATGCCATGCTGTTACTGCGGTCCGTGTGAGTCTCCCCTGCATGCTGATGACGGCCACACAGAGTGCGTTTCCTGCTTGGGGAAATCCCATGCGGAAGCTGCGCTCATGGGAGCTATTTGTTCCCATTGCGAGAGCTTCAGTCTCACCACTCTCCGCTCACGGATCGCTTTCTTTTCAGAGGGCGACTCCGCCCCTCACGCCCTCCCGTTTTCTTCCTCCCAGGGACCTGTGAGGAAAAACAGCGGGGCAAAGGGGTCGAGCGACCGGCTGCGAGCGAGCCCACGTTGGCCCAGATCCTGCGTGCCTCGCTCTCGCCCCAGAGAGTATTCCCCCGTCCTTTTCTCCCGGTCTGATAAGCGTCCCTCTGCTGGTGCGAGCGACTTGATCTCATCTCATCTCGCCCTCTCAAATCATTTCAAAGAATGCTGGGCCTCATGGCGGCAGCATCGCCAGTGCTACAGTTAGGTCTGCTGCGTATGCGCCCCCTTCAGCGCTGGTTGGAACCACGGGTTCCATCCCATGCGTGGCGTCACGGACGCCTGCAGATCAGGGTGAGTCAGGCCTGTGTAAAAGCCCTAGCCCCCTGGAATATCTCCCGTTGGCTAGCAAAATGCAGTACTCGTTCCCGTATCTAAGGGAACCGAGGTTATGTTAGTAACCGAGTACGTTTCTCTTGTTGCCATTTTTTTAAAGAAACAGTTCACCCATAAATGAAAATTCTGTCATAATTTATTCACCCTCATGTTGTTACAAATCCATATGACTTCATTTCTTTAGTGAGACATAAGAGGCCATATTGTAGAATGTGCTGGTCTCGCTTTTCAACTAACTTACATTCATGGGACTGGAGCTTGGATGCTTCAATCACGATGCAAAACAATATCATAAAAGTTTTGTGGAAGTGGTCCAAGAATCTATGTGCTACAAGTCTTATGAATAAATTAAATGCTAAGCTTTGTGTGAGGAACTGACCAAAATTTGGTTGAAAACTTGAAAATCTTGACTTCTGCATAAACTATCCTTAGCACATTAATGAGGTTTTTAATGAGAGAAGTGGTGATGGTCAATTCTTGCAAGAATATTTCTTGAATCTTTTCAATGATCTGTGATCTAGCTCACAATACCAGTCAGACTGATTCATTTTGAGTCATTTCTGAGGTTTGAAAGCTCTTTTCAGCATTAATTGTAATTAAATGGTGAACAACTTGTTCTTTGGATTCTGGATGATAGACAAGTCATACTAGTTATAAACAACACTAGAATGAGTAAATAATAATGGCATTATTCCTTATAAAAAATCCAAAACCTCTGAAAAGTAATTCTTAGGGAAATAAAGGAGATGAAGACTGAGATACAGTACTTTTACATTTTTTGCCAACATGACCTCACAGATTATAAACTATGACAAGAATGGAATGTGGAAAGATTGTTTCACTTTGCTAGCAGGGATTTTTAAAGATCTCTTCACTGCCGCAAGGTCTTCTTTTCTGTTTCTTTTTCTTATTTAAAGTCAAGTATAAAGAATGAGGTGCCAGCATCTTGACATCATTCTCTAACCCTGCCATGTATAACAGATTTTAGTAAAAGAGTGGTTCTTTTGTTGAAGACTCTTGAGAAGCGTACAGT
>NW_015505996.1:625892-629906 GCF_001515645.1 Sinocyclocheilus grahami
TAAAAGAGTGGTTCTTTTGTTGAAGACTCTTGAGAAGCGTACAGTGCGAGCGTGATACAGATGAGTTCATGTAGGTGCTGTAATTTAGCCATCTGCTTGGCGACAAGTAGGAAGTTTCTTTTTGTCAGTGTAATTGTACGATTGCTCTTTTTAGTTCCTTCTGTAGAGACTCTTCATCTCATTTCATACAGGAATAAAACTTAAAACGGGCAGAATGATATAGCTTGTTGTATTGTACTGCATTGGGCTGATTGTGGTTTTTGAATGTCTATAAATGAAGTACGAGTTTTGGCTGTGCATGAATTTGTCAGATTTTTGATTGGAATTAATTAAATGACAATGACAATGATTGGAAGAAACTGGATGCCAGATATGGTGTTTCCATATTTAGGGGAAGCCTCACCATAGAAATAGCCGTACAGTGATTGGTGTTGTGAAACTTCCATTCATTCTTTGCATTCATCTACACTGCACATGTGGATTGTCTGGTCCAACCTGACATATACCATTTTTTTAGCCTTATCTGAGGCTTGAAATACGGTACATATTAGTTTGGCAAGTTCTTTTTGAGATTTTGGTATTTCCCTATTCATTTAGATAGCAGATGTGTACTTACACTGAAAACAGCAGCCTGAGTGCACTTCCAAGATGGTCACTGAGACAACTGAATTGTTGTAAAAGGAGCTTTTGGCTTATAGTCCAACATGGTTCACTTGGAAAAGTTTTAACAATTGCTTTCCTTATTAAAAAAGATCAGCACTGCTAGTCACCAATATACAGTATATTGATGCTGGTTTGTCCTGACAACATCAATATGCTCTGCATCCTGCGTTGTTAGACAACTATGGTCGCAAGTTTCATCCTTACCACATAGTTCAATGATTCAGTGTTTCCCGAAACCATATTTACAACAAACAGCATTGTAAACATGTAGTTGGAAGTACAGCTGATTAATGCAGCTTGTTAATTTCTCTAACAATGTATCGCACCCCAGGCTTCTTAACAAGCTTCACCAGCAAGAAGTTTGACCAAAATTACCTTGCAAGTTGACTAGGTGAACAACATGGCTAGATTCATTCAACCAATCCAGCACTTACTAGCATTGGTCCAGACTGGTCTTTTCAAGCAGGGTTATTAGAATATATGCTTGAAATAACTAGCTGGCAATCCCAAAGTGTTGGGTTTGATTCCCAATTAATACATTAACGTAAGGTATGGGTTCGCTGAATGCAGTGTAAATCTCTTTGTGTCTGCAAGCTACATAAATGTACTGCAAATGCAATTTTAGGTTGCAGCAAATGGAACATTCAAAGTTGCTAGAGTGGATCTGTAGAGAGGAGGTAGGCCTATAGCAGCAGCGGCAGCTTTTTCCCATGGTGTGTGTGAGTTCTCATGGGAAAACACACAGAAGTTTTATTAGACACAGGATTGTCCCTTGGGCAGGTGGAGGAGCTGGCAGAACGGTCAGGGGATCAAACTAATGTTTGCCCCAGCCAATCAGTAAAGGGCAGGTGGTGCCCATCATGGCAAAAAACTCTGAAGACAGAATGGCTGTGTCTTATTCCACTCCCTAGCCTCCTATAAAATGAATCTGTAGGCCTATATTGCGAACACGAATCCAGATACTAGCAAAGGCCTTGATCCATTAAACATATGGACACGAATGATTCAATTACCTGCAACATAATAACAAGGCTGCATACTGAAGCTATCAAACACATTACTCTACAGCAGTGGTTCCCAACCACGTTCCTTGAGCCTGCCGAACACTGCACATTTCGCATCTCCTTTGTCTGACACAACCATTGCATGTTGCTTAGAGTCTCTACTAAAGAGCTGATGACCCAAATCCGGTCTTTTTGATTAAGGAGATATGCAAAATGTGCAGTGTTGGTGGCTTCAGGAACATGATGGGGATCCACTGCTCTAGTCTACACTATGATGACTGTCTAAGAATCTGGGAATGTCTAGGCAAGTTCTACACTGATTTTTTTGTGAAAAATCTGCAGAATTTAAAATGGATTTAAATATGGTATAAAGTGTACAGTTTCATATTGGTAGTTGATGGACCTTTCAATTCTGTTCCATTTTGTTCCATATTTTATTTAATAGTACCATTATTAATTGTGCTCCCATCCTCCGATTCTGATGACTTGAGAAACCAAAGAAGACGTTGTAGTAGTTGATGCTCAGTGGTTTGCACCATGCATTTGGGGAATTTTTATTGAGGGAATGTTTCATTTCACTGAAACAATTTTGACAATGGCAATAATAAACTAGGAAGTGGATTGAGATCAATCTTGCCATAAAATCTGTATTCTAGCCAACACATTCAGTGACAACGAATAAAGGTCCATTTACATATACAGTTCTCTTTACAGTTCTCTTTCTAGAAGAAAATCTTTCTAATTATATGAGAATAAAGAAAGTCAATCAACAACTATAAAAGTAATGACACACAGGAATAATATCAATGGAATCATTTTCAGAAAAACTTTTTTTCCAGCAGATGAATAATAAAAATATCTACAGCCGATAAGAATCAATCCTCACTCACTCATTTAACATACCTGCATGACATAACCGCACATGCTTATAATAAACATAACATTATTGTCTGTTTTCTCTGAACAGGCTTTTTTGATCTGTGACCTTCAGTGTGGACACATTTAATGTTCATTTTCAAGAGTTAAACTTCTGCAGTTTTTTTTCTACAAAAGAACATCTGTCCATGCCTTCTGCTTTCTTTCTTTCTTTCCCTCTCTTGCTCTATATCTTATTATAGTGGTAACTGTCAGTATTAATAGTTATTCTTAGAGAAAGATGTCAGCGCTTTTAAAGCTCAGCAAGTGAGTCAGTACGAGAGTGAAAGCGAGTGTACAGCAGGTGGTGTTAAAGAAGAAGCGGGCAGAGAAAAGACAAAAAAAGAAGAAAGTAACTTTTGGTGAATTCAGTCAAGACAAGAGACAATCATACGTCTACTCATCACAACTAAATTATTTTTTTCTTACATAAAATTATTAATGGCTAATGTCCTGTTAAAAATCTAATTTCTGTATCATCAGTGGTACTCAACTGAACTGAGAAACAAGAAACAAGAAAATCATATTAGGTTTCAAGAACAGGCTGTCCTCCCCATACATCACTGATTGAGATTACATTAGTTATTGTATAATAACAGTTTAATAAATATTTAGATTTATTTATAATAATGCTGTTTAGTAAAACATGATAATGTTTTAATATATAATAGAGTTTATTGCCAAATAGTTTATTATGCTCACCAAAACTGCCTTTATTTGATACAGTAAAAACAATACTATTGGGATAGCCTATATTATTACAATCCAAAACAGCCCATAGAAAACAATTATTGCTCAGTGGTTGCTTTTCCTAAGCTCAGGAGACTTAGATGAGATTCTCATATATCTCTCATTTTAGTTTCAATAGCATTTCAGATGTTTCTCCTAAAATTCCATAGGAGAAATAGAAGTAGACACAACTGAGACATGAGAAAGTTCTGAAAGAAAGGAATCCAAAATGACAATGGGAGAGAAACGTGTGAGAAACATGGGATATCTCTTTATTGTCGTGCTGTAATCTCTTTCAAGACTCCATTATAAAAATTTAAAAATATTTCACTGCTCAGAGGTTGCTTTTTTATTGCAATGTTTTTTTTTACCTTTACTGGTGTAGCGTATCAGCTCATGGGGAAATATAAATAATTAATCATAACTAGTTATAATTAATTATAAATATTTAGATCCGCTGTAGATATTTACTTGACCTCTCTCTGTCAATTCTAAGAACATTAATTTCCTGGTTAAGGGAAATAACTTTCTTACTGTACAATTCTACACAGAGCTTGTAGCATAAATCTGCATGATTAAGTGACTCCAGTTATGAGCAAACAATGAACAACGTCAAGTGTGATACAAGTAAGACTTTATTAACTACATAAACACTTAAACTAGTCTAACATACTTCATAAACACTTAAACTGGTCTAACATAC
>NW_015505996.1:630280-633466 GCF_001515645.1 Sinocyclocheilus grahami
TGTATTTTTATTTGTTTTGTTAATAAAAGTTCTGTTTTATATACAGTGGGGCAAAAAAGTATTTAGTCAGCCACCAATTGTGCAAGTTTTCCCACTTAAAATGATGAGAGAGGCCTGTAATTTTCATCATAGGTATACCTCAACTATGAGAGACAAAATGAGAAAAGAAAATCCAGAAAATCACATTGTAGGATTTTTAAAGAATTTATTGGTAAATTCCTCGGTAAAATAAGTATTTGGTCACCTACAAACAAGCAAGATTTCTGGCTCTCACAGACCTGTAACTTCTTCTTTAAGAGGCTCCTCTGTCCTCCACTGGTTACCTGTATTAATGGCATCTGTTTGAACTTGTTATCAGTATAAAAGACATCTGTCCACAACCTCAAACAGTCACACTCCAAACTCCACCATGGCCAAGACCAAAGAGCTGTCAAAGGACACCAGAAACAAAATTGTAGACCTGCACCAGGCTGGGAAGACTGAATCTGCAATAGGTAAGCAGCTTGGTGTGAAGAAATCAACTGTGGGAGCACTTATTAGAAAATGGAAGACATACAAGACCACTGATAATCTCCCTTGATCTGGGGCTCCACGCAAGATCTCACCCTGTGGGGTCAAAATGATCACAAGAACTGTGAGCAAAAATCCCAGAACCACACGGGGGGACCTAGTGAATGACCTGCAGAGAGCTGGGACCAAAGTAACAAAGGCTACCATCAGTAAGACACTGCGCTGCCAGGGACTCAAATCCTGCAGTGCCAGATGTGTCCCCCTGCTTAAGCCAGTACATGTCCAGGCCCGTCTGAAGTTTGCTAGAGAGCATTTGGATGATCCAGAAGAGGATTGGGAGAATGTCATATGGTCAGATGAAACCAAAATATAACTTTTTGGTAAAAACTCAACTTGTTGTGTTTGGAGGAGAAAGAATGCTGAGTTGCATCCAAAGAACACCATACCTACTGTGAAGCATGGGGGTGGAAATATCATGCTTTGGGGCTGTTTTTCTGCAAAGGGACCAGGACGACTGATCCGTGTAAACGAAAGAATTAATGGGGCCATGTATCGTGAGATTTTGAGTGAAAACCTCCTTCCATCAGCAAGGGCATTGAAGATGAAACGTGGCTGTGTCTTTCAGCATGACAATGATCCCAAACACACCGCCCGGGCAACGAAGGAGTGGCTTCGTAAGAAGCATTTCAAGGTGCTGGAGTGGCCTAGCCAGTCTCCCGATCTCAACCCCCTAGAAAATCTTTGGAGGGAGTTGAAAATCCGGGTTCGCCAGCGACAGCCCCAAAACATTACTGCTCTAGAGGAGATCTGCATGGAGGAATGGGCCAAAATACCAGCAACAGTGTGTGAAAACCTTGTGAAGACTTACAGAAAACGTTTGACCTCTGTCATTGCCAACAAAGGGTATATAACAAAGTATTGAGATTAAATTTTGTTATTGACCAAATACTTATTTTCCACCATAATTTGCAAATAAATTCTTTAAAAATCCTACAATGTAATTTTCTGGATTTTTTTTTCTCATTTTGTCTCTCATAGTTGAGGTATACCTATGATGAAAATTACAGGCCTCTCTCATCTTTTTAAGTGGGAGAACTTGCACAATTGGTGACTGACTAAATACTTTTTTGCCCCACTGTATGTAAGATGACAGGAATGAGTGTTTCCATCACAAGCCTGCATAAAACAGTATAAAATCTCAAAGACAACAAACACGATGACCTGAAGGATATGTGTGTTCATTCAAAGAAAGGTGTTCCTATGGATTAACATAGAAAGAGTCAATTTTTCCTGTGTCTCTTCCTATGGAACATGCAGTGAGAGGGGGATGCCTCTCCACATGCCATTAGGTCGTAAATGGATCTGGTCTAGCAGAGGTGTCGTGGTTGCCATGGGGACCAGGGGGGGCCTGGTGTCGTTGCAGACATCCTGGCATCCAGTTTATTGGGTGAGGGGACTGTGACGATTTGTTAATCTAATGAATAACTGATTTGTTAAATCAAATGAAAAATTGTGTGTTTGATTGGTCCAGACGCTACACTGGTCAGGACAGTAGGAGTAGAGACAGGAAATAATTGGACGGGTGAGAACTGAATAGGAGCAGGAAAGTACCTTTAGCTGGGATTTGAACCCATGTTGTCTGAGGTGCAGTTGTGCTTTCACATCGATGTGCTTCCCACAAGGCTATGGCCCTGACAGAGGTTACTCTACTAATAGGATACTAAGGGGTGATTCTCTTATATGTCTCATTGAGCTATCAGCTTTGTCTTAAGATGTCTTCAGTTTTATTTTAGGAGAAACGTTAAACTTTTACTAATATTGTAAATACTAAAACTATCATTTAAATAGCATTAAACATTTCAGAATATCAAGGGTTACTAGTTTATATGCTTAAATGTATCTTCAATGCATTGTATATTCACCACATTGTCCAAACACACTAGAAAGGACTCAAAAGTGCAAGCTGTTTAGTACAAGAGCAATGCCTGTTTGTTTGTTTGTTTGCTTTGCTTTGCTTTGTTTAGCATTAAAATGTTGTCTTGTAGTCCATTTTTGCTTGAATGTAAATATAGGTTATGGTTTCCTCTGTTAAATCATTGTGCAATAAAACACTGTCTACATAAAACAACTTCAAAAATGACAATGAATGTATTGTGTTGAAATGGTGTGAATAAATTACATTGAAGCTAACCAGAGGGAAGAAAAATAAAATAAAAAAGAGATCTCTTTAACATTTCAAATATTTATCCTAGACAGAAATTAGGTTACTTTAAAGGGGTCATATGATGCGTTTTCAAGTTTTCCTTTCTCTTTGGAGTGTTACAAGCTGATTGTGCATAGATAAGATCCCTGAAGTTGCAAAGACTAAAGTCTCAAAACCAAAGAGATATTCTTTATCAAAGTTAAGACTCTGCCACGCCCCTCTAAAACGGCTCGTTCTAACACGCCCCCACATATCTACCTCACTATGTGGAAATATTAGCATAATGCCGCCCAAATGTGCACGCAAAGAAAGAAGGCGTGGTTTCAGTAACGCAGTTAGTGTTGAAGCAGCCATGTCAGGGAGACGGGGTGTTTCAGTGCGAAAGCAAAAGCACTTTATTTGGCCTTCCGAAAGTAGATGCATTTAGGAATCTTTAAGATCACTTACAACAGAACAGCAATGCATTTTATAGA
>NW_015505996.1:633608-637494 GCF_001515645.1 Sinocyclocheilus grahami
CTCCTCAAAAGTTTAGAAGAGATCTCAACAACTTTACACACTGTGCTCAGATTTTCTCCTAATCTAAAGACTCTAGGGGTCTCATATTTGTCTCATCCAATGTTTCAAACAAGATCTCAACAACATCACGCACTGTGCTCAGATTTTTCTCCTACACTAAAAACTCGAGCGCTCTCACATTTGTCGTCTCTAAACTGCAGAAGTGATCTCAATAACTTTAGTGTGCACCAAGTCAAATGCCTCAATATGAGCGCAAACATTTCTACCATATCATATGTATTAATAATCAAAATAGTCAATTAATAATCAATACAGAGTCATACGCCATTTATGTACCTTTCAGCAAAGAAAGCTCTAGGGTTACATAATCATTTTTTGATTAAGGCACATTACTATTTCCAACAACAAATTATGTGCCTAAGTACATAGACATTGTCCTATAAAAAGAAATTTCTGCATAATTTCTCTCTCAATATAGCATTTAACTCTGAATTTATGATCCCCCCCCCCTTTATGTAGTGCCTTTAAAGTACTTGACTTGATGCACACTTTGTAAAGTTGTTGAGATATCTTCTAAAGCTTTACAGTACACAAATATAAGACCCCCAGATTATTTGGCTAAAGAGAAAAATGTAAGCACAGTGTGTGATGTTGTTGAGATCTCTTCTAAAGAGAGTGTTAGAGTTTTTTGTCTCAGGAGACAGGTTTGAGAAGCAGGAGACTCAAGCAGAAATTTCCATTCGATCTTAAAGTAACCTCATCTATGTCTAGGAGAAATATTTGAGATGTTAAGGAGATCTCACTTTTGATTTGTCTTTCCTGTGGGAGCTGTTAGCTATTTTATTTTAGTTTAAAATATAATTTTATTCCTGTGATGGCAAAGCTACATTTTCAGCAGCTATTACTCTAGTCCTTCAGAAATCATTCTAATATGATGGTTTGCTGCTCAAGTAACATTTATTATTACTATGATGATATTGATGATGATGATGATGATGATGATTATCAGTTTCACAGTTGAAAACAATTGTGATAAATATTACTGTCAAAACCATTTTTTCAGGATTCTCTTATGAGGGTTCAAAAGAACAACATTTATTTGAAATACAATCGGTTTTGTAGCATTATATATGTCTTTACTTTCACTTTTGATCAATTTAATGCATCCTTGCTGAGTGTATTAGTCTATATTGGGTATTTATAGGCAAAAAAATGTTTGTGGAGACTAAGGGCCCAATCATACACCCAGCGAAATAAAAGTGAAGTGACATGACATGTGGCCAAATATGGTGACCCATACTCGGAATTAGTGCTCTGCATTTATCCCATCCAAAGTGCACACACACACACCGTGAACACACACCCGGAGCAGTGGGCAGCCATTTATTTGCTGCGGCGCCCGGGGAGCAGTTGGGGGTTCGGTGCCTTGCTCAAGGGCCCCTCAGTCGTGGTATTGAAGGTGGGAGAGAGCGCTGTACATTCACTCCCCCCACCTACAATTCCTGCCGGTACGAGACTCGAACCCACAACCTTTGGGTTACGAGTCCGACTCTCTAACCATCAGGCCACGACTTCCGAAATGCGGTGCAAGGCGCGGCGCAAGTGTTTTTGCTAGTTTCAGCCCGACGCAGTTCTCATTTTCCCGTTTTGCGCCACGTTGTTTAAATAGCAAATGCATTTGCGCCCATTTGTGCGCCTATGGGTGTGCTGGTCTAAAAAAGTGGTTCAGGTGCATTGTTGGCGCTTTGCTATTTTAAGGAACTGAAAATACACTGCGCCATAGACCAACTCAAACCTGGTCTAAAGTCTGGCGCATTAGAGCTCATTAGTAATATGCACCTATAGGCGGGTGCACAACGCACGTACACTTTTCTTATTAGACATACAGGGCAGCAGCACACAAACATTTTTAAAAATGAAAAATTACATTCCGCCATGTAAATAGCGAACCCGCCATGGTGCGAGCGCAACTGGCTTTTAAAGGGGATGGGAGGTGAGACTCTGATTGGTTTATTGCACGTTACGCCCAAAAAACACCCATTACTCATTAAGAGAATAGGGACAACCCGTTTAGACCATGCGCTCGGACCATTTTCACGTCGTTAAACTAGCAAAAGTGGATTCAGACATGCCTTGAGTGCACCTGCGTCGTGCGCTTTAGACCATGCGCTTAGATCGTTAAAATAGGGCCCTAGGAATCACTTAGAATTCACTAAATTCACCAATCATTACAAATTTGATTGATTTTACATTGAAAACTTCAATTGCGTGTAGTTTTAAGGGTCTGTTTATTTATTTGTTTGTTTGTTTTAAATAGTTTTTTTTATCATTCATTTACCAAATATTGTCCATAAAACAATAATCGATGTCTTATTGATATCAGTCAAACTGATAATAAATGATAATAGCAGCGCCCCATTTTTGTTTGTTTGTTTGTTTGTTATAAAAGGATCGAGAAACCCCTGACAGAGTCCAGATCACCTCTGTAGTTTATGTTTAATATCCAAACCCAGTTTTCGGGGGAATTCTTTAAGCCTGTGGCTGTGAATCTTCTTTTTGCAGGTTGTTTTGAGCATAATAGCTTTATTGTAAGGGCACGTCCTGCAGGCGAGGGTGTCAGTCCTGTGATTGTTATGGGCTATTTCTGTCTACACAGGGATTTATGGCATATCTAGCCTTATTGATCCATAAATATACTCACACATAGATCTGTTTATGTCTCCTAATTGTCTGTCTTTCTCTCTCTCTGCTTGTGTCAAAGAAATGTCAACCAAAAAATTTAAATTCAGTCAGTATTTACTCACTTTCAAGTCTTTCAAACGCGTATCAATCACACTCCAGAATAGCTGATTGGTTGAGCATTTACACACTTTAGTAAAGCTTAAATGGAGGAAATGATTTATCCATTTATCGTGGATAAGTAGGCGTCTTAGTTGGTTTTTTTCTCTGATGAAGCGGCCCGGTCCACTTCACAAAGGCAGGGCTGTTGACCCCTGGCCTGTATCGATAACACATCGATGTCTGAATTGCGTTTCCTGTTTCATTTTCTCCCCCTGTTTAACCTTGAGAGGTCCGGATCACAAGACGAGAGTCGGGGAGAGCAAGAGACAGATGGAAGATAGAGCCCCGTGTGGCTGTTTGATCCAGTGTTGTTCCTCTTCCATTATTCAGCACACATCTCCTGGGGGGGATTTCAGACGAGCCATCGATAGCCCAGCGGTAAACAAACGCTAGAAATGACACGAGCGACCCGTCATGACCTTCGCTCAGTCGCGCTTTCTCTCTGCTTGTCAATTACTTACACCAATACACTTAAGAGAAGCTGCTGCCGCCTGGGCACGGCTGTTTGTTTCTGTGATGAGGAAGGGGCCATGCATGGCCCAGTCATGTTTGTAAAGCCTTAACTCGCTGTCATTGGCAGTTTGTTGTTTTAATTGAGCTCGTGTGAGATGGGTCTGAGGTTTTATGGGAAAGCAGCAGCAGATATGCATAGGTTCATGCACTGTAAATGGAAAATATAGAGTTTTTCAAAAGATAATTCAAACATAATAATTCAATTTTATTCAATTCATATATTCTCTTTTAAATGCACTTTTAAGATTTGAAGTATTTAACAGTAATACAATTAAATGCACTTCTTTTTCCTCAAGGGATATACATTTTTTTAAGTTTTTAAAAATGAGTCACTGCCTTTCTGTGCAAATTAGGCTTATTACAGAATGTGCCATATTTACAAAAAGGTATTTGCCAAAATAAATAGATAAATACACCTTTTTAAACATATATCAAATACAATCTATGAGGTTCTATTGAATTAAATTCTGTAAGAGAAAAAAAAATAAAAAATAAAAAATAATATATATATATATATATATATATATATATA